>NC_058131.1:360913981-360921350 GCF_016433145.1 Gracilinanus agilis | reverse complement strand
ATTTCTCCCTTGGTTTTTAGTATTTCTAATTTAGTTTTCATCTGGGGATTTTTAATTTGCTCGCTTTCTAATTTTTTGAGTTGCATGCCCAATTCATTGATCTCTGCCCTCCTTAATTTGTTAATATATGCACTTAAGGATATAAATTTCCCCCTGAGTACTGCCTTGGCCGCATCCCACATAGTTTGGTAGGATGTCTCATCATTGTCATTTTCTTCAATGAAATTGTTGATTGTTTCTATGATTCCTTCTTTGACAAATTGGTTTTGAAGAATCATATTATTTAATTTCCAATTAGTTTTTGATTTTCCTGTCCAGGTGCCCTTATTAATTATTATTTTTATTGCATTATGATCTGAGAAGGTTACATTTATTATTTCTGCTCTTTTGCATTTGTTTGCAATGATTCTATGCCCTATAACATGGTCAATCTTTGTGAATGTGCCATGTGCAGCTGAGAAGAAGGTGTATTCCTTTTTGTCCCTATTTATTTTTCTCCACATATCAATTAGATCTAATTTTTCTAGGACTTCATTCACCTCTCTTACCTCTTTCTTATTTATTTTTCGGTTTGATTTATCTAGCTCTGACAGAGGAATATTTAGATCTCCCACTAGTATGGTTTTACTATCTATTTCCTTCTTGAGCTCTGCCAGTTTCTCCTTTATGAATTTGGGTGCTATGCCACTTGGTGCATACATATTGAGCAGTGTTATTTCCTCATTTTTTATACTGCCTTTAATCAGGATGTAATGACCTTCCCTGTCTTTTTTAATCATATCTATTTTTACTTTGGCTTTGTCAGAAATCATAATAGCCACTCCTGCCTTCTTTTTCTCATTTGATGCCCAAAAGATTTTGCTCAAACCCTGAACCTTAAACTTGTGTATGTCCACCCGCCTCATATGTGTTTCTTGTAGAAAACATATGGTGGGATTCTGGTTTCTAATCCACTCTGCTATTTGCTTCCGTTTTATGAGCGAGTTCATCCCATTCACATTCAGAGTTGTAATCATCAGTTGTGCATTTGCTGACATTTTCGAATCCTCCCCTCTTCCTACCCCCTTTTTCCTTATACTTTTTCCTTTTAAATCAGTGGTTTGCCATTGAGCTGCTATCCTTTATCCCCTCCCTTGATTAATTTCCCTTTCTACCCCCTCCCTTATTTTTCCCCCTCTTTTTGTTTTTAAAGGCCTTATCAATTCCCTCCCTCTTCTCCCCTCCCTTTTTTTGACCTCCCCCCTCCCCTGCTCCCCTTGGTTTATCTCTTCTAACTTTCTCAGAAGGGTTAGATAAGAGTTTTATGTCCCAGTAGATAGTATAGCTACTCTTCCCTCTCCGGGTTGATTACACTAAGAGTAAGGTTTGATTATTACCTCTCCCTCCCATGCCCTCTTTGTGTATAATAGAATATTCTATTTTCTTATTTGCTCAAGTTTCTCTTGGTGTCCCCTGCTATTCACCCCCTCTTTCCCATCCCCCATGTCATCTTAGATTATTTAGTGTTCCACCCTCTCCCTGTGAATTATTCTTCTGATTACTATAATAGTGAATATTATAATAGTGAATAGAGTTCACTACAGAGAATTATACATAATGTTTCTCTACATAGGAATACAGATAATTAGATCTCACTGAGGCCCTTAAAAAGGCAAATTTAAAAATTATAAGTTTTCTTTCTTTCCCCTCTGTATCTTATTTACCTTTTCATGTTTCTCTTGATTTTTGTGGTTGGATATCAAACTTTCCATTTAGCCCTGGTCTTTTCTGTGCAAATACCTGGAATTCTTCAATTTTGTTGAATGCCCATACTTTCCCCTGTAAATATATAGTCAATTTTGATGGGTAGTTGATCCGTGGTTGCAGGCCCAGCTCTCTTGCCTTTCTGAATATCGTATTCCAAGCCTTGCGATCTTTTAGCGTGGAGGCTGCCAGATCCTGTGTGATCCTGATTGGTGCTCCTTGATATTTGAATTGTTTCTTTCTGGCTTCTTGTAAGATTTTTTCTTTTGCTTAGAAACTCTTGAATCTTGCAATTATATTTCTGGGTGTTTTCTTTTCTGGATCGAATGTTGCAGGTGTTCTATGAATCCTTTCAATGTCTATATTGCCCTCTTGTTGTAGGACTTCAGGGCAATTTTGCTGGATTATTTCTGTTAGTATGGAGTCCAGGTTTCTATTAATTTCTGGTTTTTCTGGAAGACCAATTATTCTCAAATTGTCTCTTCTAGACCGGTTTTCTTGGTCTGTCACTCTCTCATTGAGATATTTCATGTTTCCTTCTATTTTTTCAGTCTTTTGACTTTGTTTTATTTGTTCTTGTCTTGAGAGATCATTAGCTTCCAATTGCTCAATTCTAGCCTTTAGGGATTAGTTTTCGGCTATAATTTTTCGGTTTTCGGCTATAATCTTCTGGTTTTCGGCTATAATCTTCTGGTATTCCTTTTCAGTCTGGTCATTTCTGGTGTTCAATTTGCTTATCAGTTTATTTGGTTTCTGAGCCTCACTTTCCAATTGCAGGTTTCTACCTTTTAAACTGTTATTTTCTTGCCAGATCTCTTCCATTTTTCTCAAAATCTCAGTTTTGAACTCTTCCATAGCTTGTGAGGAGTTTTCCTTATTTGAGGAGGGTCCGG
Source organism: Gracilinanus agilis (assembly GCF_016433145.1). Lineage (NCBI taxonomy): Eukaryota > Metazoa > Chordata > Mammalia > Didelphimorphia > Didelphidae > Gracilinanus > Gracilinanus agilis. The sequence continues at coordinate 360,918,714 of NC_058131.1, read as the reverse complement.
ATGCTTGTTTGTTCTCCTCCTCTGTTTGCTCGGTTGTCTGGATTTTCTCTGTGTAAAAGTTGTCAAGTGTTAAAGATTTCTTTTTCTTGTTGTTAATCCTTCTCTTCTGAGCTTCCTGAGACTGGGTAGCCATCGTTAGCCCAGCAGCTTCTCAGGTTTATCCTTGCGCTCAGGGTCTGTCCGCGGTCTATTGGCTCCTGAGGTCTGTCTGGTTTTTTCCAAGGTCAAGCCCCCTGGTGGACCCCCTTGCTTGATCCTCTGCCGGAGGTTTCTTTACAAGTCTCAGGGCGCTGCTTCCACAGCTGTGTGCCCGTCTGCACTGGTTCCCCACTCAGGGTTTCAGAGCTTTAGCTAGTGGCTGTGTCTGCCTCCACCCATGCCTCCACCCATGCCCAGCGCTCTCAGCCCGTGCTCTGCGCCCTGCGTCCGCTCCCGGCGTCCTGCTCCCGCGCTCAAATTCCGCGTGCGCTCACTAGCTTCCTGGGGTCCCAAATCCCGCCGCTCTCAGGAACAGGCCCTGGAGCCGCCAATGACTCAATGGGTGCCCCAAACTTGCTCCACCTCTTCCTAGCTGGCCTCGGAGTATAGGTGTTGTGTGTGGAGGGGGTGGGGGTGGTGTGGTTGCTCAGCCCACGATTTAGTGAGAGCTGTTTCACCCCTTTATAGCATGGAAATGCCTCGATTCCATGTACCTTCCACGCTCTGCCCTGTTGTGGGGTTCCTCCATTCGTCTGGACTTGTTTTTATGTCCCCTTGAGGAGTTTTGTGTGTTTCAGTCAGGAGAGGTTAAGAGCTGCTTCTTACTCTGCTGCTATCTTAACCCGGAACCTCTAGTGTAAGGATTTTTAATAGCAGCCATGTTGGGTCAAGCTTGATTGCCAGTTACCTGACTGGAATCAGAATGAACTGAGGTGTCATGAGCTTGGTGTGAGCCAAGGGGCAGTTGGAAACTGTCTATATAAGGGATAACCTGGACCACTCCTGGTCTCAGTCTTGAGATACAACTGGGAAAAAGGAGGTAGGTGGCTTAGGATTAGGCTAGGGCAGAGTATATTCTGATAAAACTCTCAACTTTTGTTAACTAGAAATATATTCAACCTTATCAACTTCAGTTCTCTGATATTTACATCATCAAGAAGATTCATTCAAACCAAACCAACGTCTGCTGAACAAAACTTCAAATCAGAAGAGGTTAGGCCTTTTGGCCTGACCAGGCTGTCAAGCCATCCAAAGGCTCCTGAATATCAGTTAATTATCTGAAGAGATTCAACAGCTTTTCATCAATTTAGATTTAACTTAGAAATCCTATTCCCACTTTCCATCATCAATCCCATTTTCCCTTTCACCTATATATACCAACATTAAACCATTTACAAAGAAGCCATCTGCAAAGCTGTCTGTGATTCATAAGATTCCAGATAAAGAGTGGCTGTTGAAGAAGTCATCTGGGTTGTTAGGGAAATACTTCAAAGTTATTAATCCTCAAATCAGATTCTGAATTAATCCGCAGTCAGAACTAGTTACCTAAGCTAATTAGTCTTGTTAAATTTAACACACAAGTTTATTGGTTTAGGATTTAAGAGAATTATATCCATCTTCATTAGTCACTTAAAGATTTAGGTAGAACTGATCAGCTGTGTTCACCAATCAGCCGATTCTTCAATTCTCAAACTGTAATACCAAACAATTGTCAGAAAGTTATCCAATTATTGGAGTAAGAAGATTCAACACATTTCTTACTGAACCCAACTGCACTTGGGGTTGACCTTTTGGGATCATTATTTACATTTTGTGACCTATTAGGATCAATACCTCTGAGAATTATCATAACACTAGACTATCTCTAAAGCCATTTTGCCATGCTGCTTCTCACTGCAAAAATATGACCTATTATAATCATTAGTATGCCATGTAAAATATCCACATGAATAGCAAAATATTCATGAAGTTCTATAGACATTGCCCCCAGTGTTATTTTTAGCATATTTTCTCAACATCTTGATGACTGCCTGAACTTTTTGTTTTGTCCCAACAATGGTGCCATGTAGACACCTGACAGAATGTTGCCTTGGGCTCCTTATATTTTAGACATAAGAGAGTTCCATTAATTTCATCTTCTGGTGTCACCTGAGAGCAATCATTCAGTCCATCACTTCCACTGAATGTCACTCTGGTAATCCATCGTCAATGACCACTTTGTGCAATAATTAAAAAAATTTTTTTCAGAAATTTTGACTCTTTATGCTCCATGTGAAACCCTCTCTCTCTTGATGTTTTCCTTTCTGCCTTGAGCTTATTATTCAAAACAATTTCCTCTTCTTCCTGCTTCCTCTGTCCAGAACACCTGGGCAGTATTCACTTGATAGAAGTAAAAGAAATTGGTTTTCCACTGGCCTCTGACCACCTATTATCTGAAAAATATTAGAGAAAATTCTTGCATTCTCAGGTGGAATGGGCTCACAAGAGAGCAGAAGAAAGGATGATTATTTCTAGCAAAAGATGGTTGAAACATACATTTTTCTTTTTTATTCTGACCCCGTTTAGAAGAATCTAGCTTTCTGGGACCATAGTCCCTATTTTTCAGTGAATATTTTTTATGTCAGAAGTAAATAAGCCCTCTATATAGATGAACTCAGCCACTTTGGGTCTCTAAGTCTGATGCAAAGATTTCTGAAATTAGACAAGAATTTGAATTCTATATTTGAACTTAACTATATGAGGTTAGTCAAATCACAGACTCTTAGAGCCTCAGTCTTCAAATTGGAGATGATTTCATGATTACACTCCACTTGTTTCCCCATGCTAATTATTTCATGAGGTGGTTGTAGGTAAGTAATGAGAAATTCTAATGGACCGAATATGTGTGAGTTAGTAATAACATAAATAATAAAAATTATTTTGTTGTTATTGGTCAGAAAAAAACAAACCCTAAGTCATGTGTATACATAATACAGAGTAATTTTAATTCCCTTAATTTTACAAGAAGCGTTTTTTTTGGCACTACTAGTCTCCCATTGAGGGTATAGGGTTGAAAATCATGGAATATCATCAATTAAAAAATTTTTTTTGACCCATGGATCCATTGGTGGGGTTTACATATAGCAAATCAATGTAACCTAGTGGATAAGTAGGCTACACTTGAAATCAGGAAGGTCTGCCTTTGAAAGATACTGTTTCTGAAGCAGGAGAACATTACACACAGTAACTGAAACATTGTGGGATGATCAAATGTGATTGACTTTGTTACTAAAAGCAATGCAATGATCCAAAAAAAAATTCTGAGGGACTTGTGAAAAAGAATGCTATCCACATCCAGAGAAAGAACTGTGGGAGTAGAAATCCAGAAGAAAACATATGATTGATAACTTGTTTATACAGGTATATGATTGGGGGTTTGGATTTTAAAAGATTACTCTATTACAAATATGAATAATATGGAAATATAATTTGAGTGATTATGTAGGTATAATCCAGTGAAATTGCTTGTCTACTGGGAAGGGGGAAGGAAAAGGGGAGAGAGACAACAAGAATCATGTCTCATGGGAAAAAATAAAAGAAAATAGCGCTTCTGACACAGACAAGTCATTCAATCTCTCTGAGCTAGCTTCCTCATTGTAAAATGAGGATTCATTCAACAAATGACCAATCAACAATAATTTATTAAGTGATTTCTTTGGGCCAGGAATTATTCTAAGAGTACAAAGAAACAGTAAAAATAAAAATGGCCCTCAGGAAATATACATATGGGAAATTTCAGCTTCCAGTCAAATAGAATTACCCTAAAGTACTTTGATTACAGTAACAAAGGAGGTGGTAATGCCTCTTCTTTATGCCATTTTCAGGGATAAAATCATATCACTTTCTTATGTCAAACCATCTGACACTGACCTGGAAGCATCGCTACTCCAAAAGTTCATGTTTATGGTCTTGGGATAGCTGCTTCAAAGTATGAGGTGAGATGTTGGTCAAGATAGTGGAGATAGTTTGACCTGCCTGGTACATGCTGCCTCCTGTCTTCTCCTTCAGGATACCTTATAGCTTTGACTAGTTTGGTTTGCCTGTCCTATGACTGATGGGTGACTAAGTAAGAGGTAGGGATGACTGCCCCATTCTTCCACCAGGGCCACCTTCAAAGATGACAGCTTTGAGAGCTGGGGTGGATCAGTACAGGTAGTATAGGAGGTTCTGTCACTCCCAAGATTCTTGGGTCTATCTGCCTATTCATTATATTTTTGGCCATTTATTATTAATAAAAGAACCAGAAAAGACATTTGGTATATCTGAAGAGCATGGATCTTTTAAGGATTTATGGAAAGATTTAGACAAAAAATTTAATAGAATCAGAGGACTGAATAGATGTGTGACCTACACTGATAGAGGTGTATCATCATCATACACATATCATCAGTATGGATATACTGATGAAACATAATGAAATATTGTAATAATGCCTTAATTTAATGACATTATCTCTGATTAATAAAATTGCTTAAGATTTAGCTGTTAAAATAACCCCTAACCTCAGGTAAACTGATGTAATTTCTTCTCCTCCTTCTCCTTCTCCTTCTCCTTCTCCTTCTCCTTCTCCTTCTCCTTCTCCTTCTCCTTCTCCTTCTTCTCCTTCTCCTTCTCCTTCTCCTTCTCCTCCTCCTCCTTCTCCTTCTCCTCCTCCTCCTTCTCCTCCTCCTCCTCCTTCTCTTCCTCCTTCTTTTTCTCCTCCTCCTCTTCCTCCT
>NC_058131.1:360900666-360913893 GCF_016433145.1 Gracilinanus agilis | reverse complement strand
TCCTCCTCCTCCTCCTCCTCTTTCTTGTCCTCCTCCTCCTTCTCCTCCTCTTTCTTGTCCTCCTCCTCCTCCTTCTTCTCCTCCTCTTTCTTGTCCTCCTCCTCCTCTCTCTTGTCCTCCTCCTTCTTCTCCTCCTCTTTCCTTTCCTCCTCCTCCTCTTTCTTGTCCTACTCCTCCTTCTTCTCCTCCTCCTGCTTTTCCTTTTCCTCCTCCTGCTTTTCCTTCTCCTCCTTCTTTTTCTTCTTCTTTTCTTCTTCCTTTCTTCCCACTTCAATCTATCTTCCATACATGTGCCAAAGTTTCCTAGAGAATAGGTTTGTCCTTGCTCATTATATTCAGTAATTCCCTCTTATTTCTACGATCAAATATATCAACTCCTCTGGTGCTGAAAATGCCTTACAATCTGTTTTTCTACCTATCTTTCTAGACTCATTATTCATTATTCCCTTCCTTTCACACCTTCGTTCCACCCAACTGGAATTGCTGCAATTTGTCATATGAGACTAGCTGTAGCCCATGCCTGGATGTACTCCTTCCTCATCTCTGACTCTTAGAATTCCTACTACAAGTCAAGTCTCAGGTCAAGCACCACCTTCTCTATTTGAAGCCTTTGCTGTTATACCCAGCTTCTAGTGCCGTATCCCTCAAATTTTCTTGTATCTATTTTGCATGTACCTTTATACATGCATATAATTTCCCCAAGATAGATTGTAAGCTCTTTGAGGACAGTAATGGTTTTTTTTTGCCTTGCTATGACCAGTGACTAATATACATTGGGCACTTAGTGGATATAATACATGCTTGTTGAATATTCAACTAGATGCCTGAAGAAGCAATCTCTTGTTTTGTTTTGTTTTGTTTTGTTGTTTGTTTTTCTGTGTCATCCTACTTTTCCTTAAGGTTCATGAGAAGGTACTTAGAATCATTTTCCTTCCTTCTACCTGGGGGAATATAGCTTCAAACCCCCCCCCCCCCCAAGAAGCAACCACTTCCTAATAAAACTTGTTATTTTCAATAGTGCTGATTACTCAGAAATCTAGCTTTTCCCTGAGACTTTGCTTGGGTACCTCATAGAAAAGTTAATCACAAGAGCACTGGAGTGATTACTCTTCCCCAGAGATCCTATGACAAATATATTAGACTCCTGGAATCTCTCTTTGTACTTTTTGAGCTTATTCTAACACTGAATAGAACCCACTTATCCCCTCTTATGTAAGATGAAATCATAATTACTTAGTGCCTTTCAGCTTGAAGGTTCTTCCAGTTCAGTAAAACCTCCAGCCTCATCATCAATTCTCTTTTCCATTCCAATCATTTTTTTCTTCTTCTTTTCCCCCAGAGATTTTCTCATTTTAGTGCTGGCTCAGAATATTCTTCCTTTCTTGGCACCGAAGCCAATTTATCAAAATTTCTGGTAGAAAAAGGATGGACAAGGGAAGTAACAGTTCACAAGCATATGACCTGAGAAATGAGGGAGACTTGATGAGTGGATAGATTCAGTTTTTAGTTTCTCCTTTCCCTCAGCAAGTATCACTTAACTTATACTCAGCAGCATGAAATCATACTATATGCAAATGGGACAGGATAGATATTACATTTCAGACTGCCTGTTCTGATGAAGGAAGAACATGAAAATGCAGAGGTGAGGCATGGGAAGGCACATGGGAAATAATTTTTGGAAGCTACGTGCTTAGTTTGTACCAGACACGATGCTAAGCACTTTACAAATAGTTTAACATTTCATTCCACAGCAAAATCCCATGCGGTAGTTGCTTTTAATATTCTCATTTTACAGTTGAGGAAACCGAGGCCAACAGTGGCAAAGTGACTTACCCACAATTGTACACTAGTAAGTATCTGAATACAAATTTTTCCTCAAGTCTTCCTGACTTGAGGTCAGTATTCTAGCCATTGGGCAACCTAGATTTAGGGCTAGGTCTAATCTTCTGGTTACTGCTACTTATCTAGACCACCTATTTCATTGTAAAGATGAAGAAACTGAAGTCTAGAAAAGTCAAGCGACTTTTCCAGGGTCACAAAAGCAAGGATTCCTAACTTATTTCCTTTGACTCTAAATTCTCTGTCCTTTCTTTCCTCTATACTCCCTGCTCATCTGTGAAGAAGAAGCAGCATGGTTGGGATAGGAATGGTCCTAGATCATCAAAGTTGGAAGGGACCTTGGATGTAGCCCAGCTCCATCAATCTATATATGAAGCAAATGAGACTTGATCAAATAGCCAAGGAATTAGGAGCAGAAATAGGAACAGAGTGCAGGAAAACACTCACAAATGACAAGGAAGCCCGGATTTAGATAGTTTAAATCCAACTAAGGTTTTTATTTCAAATACCTAGAAAAAGGAAGCCAAAGTAGATTTTTGGGAGTTTACTTGTCCTAACAATATTGTCTGTCATTGCTCATATCAGACTTAGTACCAAACAGCAAAGTTCTTTGAGAGAAGAGGCCATACTATATTCTATTTTCACATTCCCACATTGTACCTTAAAAAGAATTGGTCATCCCACAGGTGCTCATCAAATACCAGCTTTGTTTCTCATTTCAGAGACTGGGAAATGTTTTCAGATCCTGGATCAAATTTGCATATCATCCTTAATAAGGAAAACTGTTTAAACTACAACTGTGGCAGACAGTTAAATGAACTAACACAGACACAAATATATTTCACATATAATTTTGAAGGCTACAATATTTGCAGAGTGAGATATAAGGGGAAGGGCTGATCTGTTAGTCATTTAGTCAGCAGGTATCTATTTAGTACTCATATGCCTAACACTGTGCTCAGTGGTGGGGACAAAAAAGAAAGGCAAAAAACTATTATAACCTCAAGGAAGTTATAAACAAAGGAGGAGACAACCTATAAATACCAGTTAACATAAAAGATGTATCGAGAATAGGTGGAAAGTAATTTGAAAGGGAAGGTATTATTAGCTAATATGGGGAGGCCTCCCAGAGAAGGTAAGATTCGTACTGAGTCTTTTTTTTTTTCAGTTGTTTTTTTTTTTAAATCCTACCTTCCATCTTGGAGTCAATACTGTATATTGGCTCTAAGGCAGAAGAGTGGTAAGGGTAGGCAACGGGGGTCAAGTGACTTGCCAAGAGTCACACAGTTGGGAAGTGTCTGAGGCCAGATTTGAACCTAGGACCTCCCATCTCTATGTACTGAGTCTTGAAGGATGTTGGGGAAACTAAGAAATGGAGGTGAAAGAGAAGGGTATTTCAAGAATGAATTAATAATAATAATAATAGCTGACATTTATGATGTGCTTACTATGTTCCAGGAACTATGATAAAAACTTTACAACTTGTATTTCACTTGGTCCTCACAAAAGTAGGTAATATTATTAGCCCTATTTTACATTTTACAAATGAGGAAACTGAGGCAAGCAGAGGTTAAATGATTTGTCCAGGGTCTCACAGGTCACACAGCCAATTAGTCTGAGGTTGGATTTGAATCCAGGCCTAGCTCTCTCTCCTTTGCTCCACAAAGACATGGAGGAAGGAAATGATGTGTCATTTTTGAGTAATAGTGTAATGCAGGATTTATGCAAGATCTCTTGCATTTGCAAAATTACCCTAGGCAATCCTGGTAGTTAGGAGAATGGAACTTTGGCCTGGCAGGTGCCAGTCCCAAGATTTGACAGTTTGAGCTGGGACTATAAAAACCCCTGCAGAACCAACCCGGGGGTTCTGATTTCCTTGACCTCACCCAGACACCCAGCTACCCCTTGACTTCCCTTGAGACCTGGGAGGGATTGAGGGAGGTGTAATGTGGGCAGAAAATTAGGTTAGGCCAGCCTAGGAATAGGAACACCCCTAAACCTACTTAACAAGTACATCTGTCTAGCTGGTGGATCACATAACATCAAGGCAGTGTGAATTATCTCTGGCTGAGGGCTGGTTCCCTCAGCCTGACCTTACCTTCTAGGTCCATTGCCAACACTGGCCAGTCGTCCTTAGCAATAGCTTTCCCAGACCCTAAACCCTCTTTCCTCAGTTTTCCTTTCTGAGTTTAAATGAACCCTTAGCCCGAAACTGTGAGCTTCTATAGTTATTTATAACATCATCCTGGGCTAAGGGGCTGAGGAGAGGGGAGAATAGCAACCACTTGACTCCAAGGAAGTACTGGCCAGGCATCCATTTTATTCAGGAAGTGTGTGAGCTTCACTTCCTGTCGAGTTCTGCTTTCACTCCAGCAGGGAGGGGCTCCTCATTCTCCACCTTAAAGGAGCCTACAGACAGCAGGGAGACTGACTGGGCATCACAGCTCAGGCTACACATCCCTGGCAGTCTCAAATCACCAGCTACAGTAGTTACAGGCTCCCTGGCCCAGTTGACTCACTTGTACCACCAGCTCCCCTATTATCAGCCACTTCCCCCCCCCACCCATTACAATAGCAAGTAAGCAAGTGTAGCTGGATTATAGAGTGAAGTGAAAGGTAAGATTGGACAGATAGGAAGGGACCAAGTTATGAAAACTTAACAGCTCTGGTCAATGGGATGTTCAACCACATTTCCAAGGACTGATGGGGAAATATAGCATTCAGTTTCTGATGGAGAAGTGATAGACTCAATATGCAGAATGAGATGTGTATTTTTGGACATGACTAATCTAGGAATTTGATTTATTTGACTATAACTGTTATAATTTTTTAATGGATTAGGAGAATTTGGAGGAAAATAATAAATATTCTATACAATTGAAAAAAATGTAAGTGACTTTTATGCATAGAATACTGGGCCCAATGTAGGAGCAAACACAATGTTTAAACAAGATACTGTTCCTGACCTCACAGAACTTTATACTTATCAGCAGAATATGGTACCCAGTTAACTTCAACACAAAATAACTGGAACTGGATCAGAATCCTACTCATTTCAACTGGTTTTTATTAAGCCCTTTGTAATGTTCAAAACATTGGGACATAAAAACAAGCAAACAAAAAATGAAATATCTCCTACCTGCCTTCAGGGAGCTGATATTCTACTGGGGGAAATAACATGTCTGCACATAAGTAAAGATAAGATTATTTGAAGAGGAAGAGAGGCTTAACAACTAGGGACATTGGAAGAGACTTCCCGTAGCTAGAGGAAATTATAACCAAAGTGAGTCTTGAAGAAGCCTTGGGTTCTAAGAGGCTGAGGTCAGGAGCAGTCATTCTCTCTTCAATACATTTCTATCTTCCAGATTTAGAGTTAGATGAAATCTTCTAGCACCTTCTATTCATCTAGTCTACTCATCACATTTTAGAGATAAGGCAACTGAGGACCAGGGAAGTAAAGTGATTTTTCCAGAGTCACAGATGCAGCCAATATCAGGACAACGATTTCTAACCTAGTTTCTTTGACTCCAAATCCAGCTTTTTTCCTTTCCCCTACACTCTCCTTTCCCAAACCACTGTTTTTATCTGCAATGAAGGGACAGCTACATGGCCAGGATATCCCACTCATGGGTCCTAAGCTTGGAAATGACCTAAAGACCAGAAGAATCAAGGATGACTTTATGGAGAGTAGAGTTCTGACTAGATTGTAAAGGATGGAAAGGAATTCAAAAGGTGTGTGTGGTGGGCAGTGGCATTCTAGAGATAGGGAACAAGGTAAAGGCATTTAGCAAGAAAGTAATTAATGAGTTTAGGAGGCCTGAGAGTAAACAACTGGAATATAAAGTACATGTGGAGGGAGTTAAAGGAGATTAAGCTAGAAAGTGAGGGTGGCATAAAATTGTGGAGGATCTTGAATGTCAGGAAAAGATTTTACCTTTTTTCAGGAAGAAAGGAAACATGAATTGGTTAAGCACTAATTCTGTAGCGCTTTACAAATACTTCGGGTTGATCCTTATAACAATTCTAGATAGGTGCTATTATTATCTCCATTGTACAGTTGAGGAAACTGAGGAAGACAGAGTCACAAAATGTCTATTTCTGGATTTGATCTTAGGTTCATTCTGATTCCAGGTCCAGGGTTCCAAGTATTCAGCCACCAAGTTTTCTACTCAAGAGGAAATAGAGAGCCAAGGAAGATCTCTTAGCCATTATAATTTCTGCTTTGGTAAGCTATTCATTCTTTTCTGATCACCTTCCCTGTACATGTTTTTCTTATTGTAACAAAAGGATATTCGTTAACATGTCCTTCAGATTTTAATTTTGTTATTATTTTGTCATAACACCAAAAAGTCAAATTTCTTTAGATTCACTTAATGTATCATCCTGAAATGATATTCTTTTTATTTTGAATTTTATTTTGATGATTATAATTGGGTTTTTCAACATTTTCTAATTAAGAAGACTGATAATTTTGTACTGAGACTCATAACTTCAGCTGTACCTTGTCCCTTAATGAACAACCTGTTCTTTTCTTCTTTATTATTACTTTAATCAAAATGCAGACTCCTGATTGTGGCTTGTTCTCTATTAGCACAGATTATAGGTTTATAGGGGTTAACTAGTCTAACTTCATCATTTCACAAATAAGGAATATGTGGTCAAAGAAGGTAAGTGATTTGCCCAAAATCATATAGGTACTAAGAGGTATGATTTGAACCCTGCTTTTCTGACTCTAGAGGCAATATTCTTAAACTGTATCACTCTCTTTTTATGATATTCCATCCATATCTTCTCATCCATATCTTTCTTTAAATCTCCGATAGAAGATACAGTCAAAATGTCAGTCTTCCTATAGGTCTCTCTCTCTTTTTTTTAAACCTTTACCTTCCATCTTGGAGTCAATACTGTGTATTGGCTCCAATGCAGAAGAGTTGTAAGGGCTAGGCAATGGGGGTCAAGTGACTTGCCCAGGATCATACAGCTGGGAAATGTCTGAGGCCAGATTTGAACCTAGGACCTTCCATCTCTAGGCCTGGCTCTCAATCCACTGAGCTACCCAGCTGCCCCCTATAGGTCTCTTAATATCTCATCAATATCATTGCATTTACTCAGTCTACATACTTGTAACCACCTGAACTCATTTATAAGAAAAAGAACTGACCAGGTGGGTTAGGGAATACAGCTATAGCTAGAGTTGTGTTAAAGTTAGTTTGAATAGTCTTAAGATAATTGATTGAAAATTTTTCATTGTAAGCATTAACACCTCAGAAATCAGAAAAAATGCTACTTTGAAGGGATTGATTTATTATTTTGTTGATTGTCCAGACTTAAGAAAGTGGTGGTGAAAATGTTACTAATGTGTTCTAAACCTGAAAGTAGGGGGCATCTGGGTAGCTCAGTGGATAGAAAGTCAGGCCTGGAGACAGGAGTTCCTGGGTTTAAATCTGACCTCAGACACTTCCTAGCTGTGTGGACCTGGGCAAGTCATTTAACACCCATTGCCTAGCCATTACCACACTTCCACCTTGGAACCAATATGTAGAAGGTAAGGGTTTAAAAAATAACCTGAAAGTATATAATGTACATCTTTTTTTTGGAAAGCTAGTTGATAAACATTTACTAGCATACTCCTGTACTGTTGTCCATTTCCTTCATTCAATAAGCATAAAAGGACTTTTATATTTTCAACTGTGCTGGGGAAAATGCAAAGCAATAAAATGTGTGGCACTAATTCCAATTATTTTACAGTCCATTTCAAGGGATGACATTGGAGAGGTATTGAATCTGAGAGTCAGGATATCTGGGTCCAAGTTTTGGCTACCCCATTGAATAACAGTTTGACTTTGAGAAGGTTCCATCTCTACTCTGTCTTAATTTCCTCCTCTTTAAGATGAAGCATTTGGACTAGATGACCTCTAAGGGCGTTTCCAATTTTAAATCTGGGATCCTCTGATTCCATGATTAATTTAACATAATTGACTGGGGATAGAGTAGAGAGATGGAAGGTAGAGAAATACAGAATGAGAATACAATAATACTCTAGGTAAAGCTAAGGAAGCTTTAGATTTAGGAGATGGGATGGGAAGAGATATTTCAAAGGAAGAATTGACTGAATTTTCAGCTAGAGAATAAGGTATATAAAGGTGGTTTTTATGATTATAATAATTGGTGCTGTGGAAAGAGTACTGGATTCAATAGGGAAAACTTCATAACCTTGGGAAAGCCATTTACCCTGTGTCTTGATTTCTTCCTATGTAAAATGAGGGCAGGGGGAAGTATCATTATTGAATCAGAGTTGTCAGACAAATAGTCCAAGGGTCACCCACAGCCCATAATGCTCCTGAGTATGACTTGATCCAAATTAAAATGTAATTGGGAAATACATAACAAAATGAATAAAGATACAATGAAACACTGATAATAATTACATTTCATAAACCAAGTCATTATGTAGCCTGCTGGAATTCTTACATAAGGATTAGTGATCCCTATTTCTGTTTGTGAGCTTGATCCCACTATGCTAGTGTTTCTTCTAGCAAAAAATCCACAATATTGTACCCTTTTTTTTGTACAGCCTTTAAATCATCCCCAAGATTTATACCTTGGAGAATATCAGCTTTACTGATTTTTATATCTAATTACTGAAAAGAGGAGATGTGCAGGGAGTGGAGAAATGGGGATGTTCTATTTTATTACATTCGTTACTGCCTGTGGACACATTATGATTCTACTTTTTTAAATAATAAGTTTCTTGATTAATTGAATTATACTGTATATATATATATATAGGCAGTACTGCCAAGGCTGGCCTGTGTGTCAATAAAGTAGAAACCACACGAGTATTTGGCAAGGAGCTTAAGGAAATGCTAATCACCACCTCGCACATAATCAGTGTCAGTGTGCTTTCTAGTTCTGTTTTTAAAAGGAGATGTTTATTCTCGACCTTCTTGACAGTGTGAGCAGTAAAGGGCAGATGATGCCATTAGGCAGGTAAGATCATTGGAAGGGAATTCTGTTAAAATCATCTAATGACAAGTTGAAAGCTGTCTCAACAGGACAATAAAATAACTGGTTAATTCAGTCAAACTTGTTTGAGTTGAGAAAGAAAAGTCAGTAGGTCGAATTTATATGTATATATATATATATGATGAAGACTTTAGGGGCTCTTCTGGTTTATGGTTTTATACTTTGATTTAGGAAGAAAGTGGTTGGCACGACAAATCTATTTAGCAATGTGGTGGTGTACTAAGAGCTCTGTACTTAGATATGAGAGATCTAGATTCATATTTGGTTCTGATAATTAAAAACTCTATGACCATAAGAAAGTCACTTTAAATTTCTAAACCTCAGTTGCCTCTTCTATAAAATAGGGAAAATTTGGGGAAACACTTAATTAGAAAGAAGACCTGAATTAAATCTTACCTCAGTTTTTTACTAACTATGTGATATTACCCAATCCATTTCCCTGGCCCAGGCCTCAGTTTTCTCAAGTCAAGTCTAGAATGATTTATTAAATACCTACTACATGCCCAGTACTGTACTAAGCAGGAATAATATGTGAAGATGGGATTGACTCTCCCCTTGACTATTTTTGAATTAATCAACCAAAGTTTGAACACCCCTACTTAACACTAAGTAGGGGAGGTCTACAAGTCACTTGCTAAAGTGGGTGACAACTCCAGAAGCAACTGACCACCCTTTGGGCACTGCTAAGCAAATTTAAAGACTGCAATTGGTCCTCATAAAGTGGAAGAAGGGACAGGAAGTGACGTAAAAAAAGGACTATAAAAGATGATGAACTTCCTGTGTTAGAGGTCTTCATCCTGAATTTTTGGGTTGAAGGATCTTCTCTTTTGGGCTTCACCTTGGGAATTCCTCCTTCAGCTTCACTTGGACCTGGGACTCTGGCTCTTAGATTGATTCTGATAAGATTGTTCCTGGATATCCTCCCTTTGGAACTTCAGCCTGGTGAGTGAAAAGCTGATTTTCTTTTCCTGGCTTCTGGAGAGATTAGTTCCATAGAGACCTCCCCTTCCTGGAGGAGGCTGCGTGGGTTGAACCCTTGTTTAATTTACTGAGTCCTCTAGCTGAGGGTTTAATGAGCCCTATGTGGGTTGAGCCAAGTACTGGAGAAATATTTAGTGTGGTAGGACAGACATCTCCTCTATCCTTTTTTTCATTTCTCTACTTTCACTTTCTCCATCCTTTTTGTAAATAAAAGCCTCTAAAAGTCATATTTGACTTGGACTGTCTTAATTTTAAAATTGGTGACCACAATATTAATTTAGTATTCTCATATATTTAGTTCAACCATAAAATTTAATTCCTTACAAATGCAAAGAAAAGCAAAAAATAGTCCTTGCTCTCAGGGATCTCCCATTCTGATGGAGGAGACAACATGCAAATAACTCTATCCTCCCCCCCCCCAAAAAAAAAGAGATATGTAAGATAAATTGAAGATAATTTTAATCTCTCCATTTGGTAAAATGAAAAGAACAGGATTAGATCCTAGTCCTCAAAATATAGTTTGGGGACCTTTAGAGGTAAACAAGCAGTTTTCAAGGAGTCATTGAGATAAAAACTATTTTTGCAATAATACTTAGACATTTTAATTTCCATTAAGAGGAAATATCCACATATATAACACACACATACAAAAGTGGGGGGATCCTCAATAATTTTTAAGAGGGCAAAGGGACCTCGAGACCAAAAAGTCCAGAAATGCTGAATGAGATTATTTCTAAAGTTCCTTCCAATTTAAAATCTATAATGATGTGCTATGTAAAGATGGGTCATTGCTAGATGTAAGAGAGCTAATCTTAAAATTGCAAAGAAAAGTTTGCTTTTGAAAATCTGGCATAGTAGAAAGCATGCTGGATTTAGACCCAGAAAGATCTAGGTTGAATCCCACAGGTTGGAAGGGAATGAACAAAATATTGATTTAGAGGACCAGCAAGAAGATAAACAGGGATGGTCTATCTAGACATTATGTCTTTATTGGCATAGATTAGGGAATGAGAAATGTTCCAAGATCTAATATAAATTCTTTGAGGACACAGATCACTTTCCTCTTCTTTTTGTATCCCCACTACCTAGCACATAGTAGATTTTTAAATGGGTTTATAGATTGAGAGTTGGAAGGGACCTGAGAGATGATTTAGTTCTATCTTATTATTTTAAATATGAGGAAATTGAGACTCCGGGAAGCAAATTAACTTCCCCTTGATCATCTAGGTGCAAACACCAGGAACAGAATTTAAACCCATATCCTCTGACTTCATATCAAGAGTTTTTCTATTCTGTCATAGAATAGGAAGCCCAAAGCTCCTCTTAAGTAGAAAAACTTTTCATGTCATCTTCAAATAGAACCAAAAATAAAATAGTGACCCCTGTGAAGTTCTAAACCAAATAGGACCCATACTGTTATGACATTCAGTAAAAATTTGCTTTTGACTTTTGATTTATTTTTTAAAATCTGCTTAATTCTGAACTTGACAACAAAATATTAAAAAAAGAAATTAAAGATATTCATACAGAAATAATGAACTCAATCATTTGTATTTTTTTACCTTTTTTATTTTTTATTTAAAGATTTTTTCCCACAGTTACATGATTCTTGTTGTCTCCCTCTCCTCTTCCTTCCACACCCCACCCCCCAGAGCAATCATTTGTATTTTTGATGTGCTTCTTAATTATAAAAACAAAAATCCATATTTCTACTGTGTCCAGTCTCTATTTTCTTTGGCACATTTTCAACTTGGATTTTACTGCCATTATTATCTTCTTCTTTTTCTCATTTTCACATAGCTATTATTCGAGTTAGATTGTTCCACTTTCTTAACTGTTGTTTGTTTTCTAGGAGTCTTTTCCTATGTCTCTGTAGTCTTTCAACTTGCCGTTCGGCCTACAAGCCTCAGTTTCAGGCAATTCTAACTAAATTCAATGTAATCACATTGCAGTCTCTCCAAGAAATCTGGATAAGCCCTCAAGGTGGGTGTAAGGTGATTTTGTCTGTGGGCTTAGGATATCCCACAGTACACCAACCCACCATTCAGTCAAAGTCAATATGTCCTTGTTCTGCTGAAAGCTAACTTTACAAGGCAATATTCTTCAGAAAAATGACTGTGCCCTCTCTCCTGTTTATTGATTAAAAGGGAGGTCATAGAGAAGAGAATTTTAATTGACTACAAAGTGGTTTAATTGATTATGCTAAAATGTTATCTTGGAAATTTTCCTTTCTTGATGCATAAAGAAACAGAACTCTGGAAACCTAAGTGATTAGGGTGACCTTCCCTTCTGATTCATTGTCATTCTGAGAGGCAGCTTAGTGTTGCTGGATTTGGGTACACCTGGAGGGGGAGGAAGAGCCTGGTACTGAGAGCCAGGATGGCTTGTCAACAAAGCATTTCATTAAAAATAGAACTTCATCACCTTAAAAAAAATGATGCTATTAGACTCCTGAGCTTGGGTTCTAAAGCTGAAAGAGTGGGTTGGGCAAATGGATTTCTTTCAGCATAGTGCGACCATCACAGAAATTGCTGTCAGTTTTTTGACCAGGTCTAGATGGTCAAAGGTGTAAGGTGAAAGGCAAGGTGAAAGGGCCAATAATCCTAAAAGGACCCCTAGCACTTGATAAGTACTTGGAAATTGTAAACTTCTTGAGGACAAACATCCTATGTTTTGGTTTTTGATTTTTTATCATCAGTACCTAGGGCAGTATATTGCACATACAATCATGTGAGAAGAATTTCAGATCTTTGGGGTGTTTTAGTCAGATTGGGAGCTCCCATTGTGGGAACTCCTTCCAACAATATAGATCACAAACCGTCTCCTTAGGCACATCCAAAACTCTTTTCTCACTATATCCACCCTCCCTCCTCCCCACCCCTAGTCCCTTTGGCAGAGAGTAAATAGCCAAACCACAGATTGGAAGTGACCTGCTTCTTTGTTAGGTGGAAGGAGAGAGGGAGAGTTTAAGAAAAGGGGCTACATAAGGCAGGATGGCAAGGAGAGTGGAAAGATTCCCTACATGTAGTCTGCCTCCCCACTCTAGTTGCAGTGAACCAACCTGGGATCATTATACCCTTACACAGTCCAGCTGTGTAAGTCCAGAAAGGAAAGGATCTGAGTGGTAACTAGATATACCTGACATTTTTAGAGCCAGCCTTGCTCCCTGAGCTTCCCTATCACTGGATTTGGACATCGATCTCCCAGGTGGCCAAAAATTGAGTAGTGCAACTTCTGTGTATTTTTTACATTCTTTTACCTGCTTTCAAGAACAGCAACAATAGTGAGGCTAAAACAACTGAATTGTGATTTTCCTAGACCTCCTGAGTTAGCAACATATATATATACACACACACACACACACACACACACACACACACA
>NC_058131.1:360848307-360895671 GCF_016433145.1 Gracilinanus agilis | reverse complement strand
CCCACCCCCCATGTCTTCTTAGACCATTTAGTATCCTGTCCTCTCCCTATGAATTATTCTTCTGGTTGCTATAATAGTGAATATTATAATAGTGTATAGAGTTCACTACAGAGAATTATACATAGCATTTCTCCACCTAGTAATACAGATAATTAGATCTTATTTATGCCCTTAAAGAGTCAAGCTTAAAAGACTATGAGTTTTCTTTCTTTTCCCTCTGTTTCTTATTTACCTTTTCATCTTTCTCTTGATATTTGTGGTTGAGTGTCAAACTTTCCATTTAGTCCCGGTCTCTTTTGTGCAAAAACTTGGAATTCTTCAATTTTGTTGAATGCCCATACTTTCCCCTGAAAGTATATGGTTAGTTTCGCTGGGTAGTTGATTCGTGGTTGCAGGCCCAGCTCTCTTGCCTTTCTGAATATTGTATTCCAAGCCTTGCGGTCTTTTAGCGTTGAGGCTGCCAGATCCTGTGTGATCCTTATTGGTGCTCCTTGATATTTGAATTGTCTCTTTCTGGCTTCTTGTAAGATTTTTTCTTTAACTTGAAAGCTCTTCAATTTTGCTATTATATTTCTGGGTGTTGACTTTTCTGGGTCCAGTGTAGAGGGTGATCTATGGATCCTTTCAATGTCTATATTGCCCTCCTGTTGTAGAACTTCAGGGCAATTTTGCTGAATAATTTCTTTAAGTATAGAGTCCAGGTTTCTATTAATTTCTGCCTTTTCTGGAAGACCTATGATTCTCAAGTTGTCTCTTCTAGACCGGTTTTCTTGGTCCGTCACTCTCTCATTGAGATATTTCATGTTTCCTTCTATTTTATCAGTCTTTTGACTTTGTTTTATTTGTTCTTGTTGTCTTGAGAGATCATTGGTTTCTAAATGTTCGATTCTAGCCTTTAAGGACTGGTTTTCAGCTTTAATGTTTTGGTTTTCGGCTTTAATATTTTGGTTTTTGGCTTTAATGTTTTGGTTTTCGGCTTTAATGTTTTGGTTTTCAGCTATAATTTTTTGGTTTTCCTTTTCAATCTGGTCATTTTTGGTCTTCAGTTGACTTGTCTCACTTTCCAATTGCGAAATTCTGCCTTTTAAACTGTTATTTTCTTGCCAGATTTCTTCCATCTTCCTCAGCATTTCATTTTTAAACTCTTCCATAGCTTGTGACCAGCTTTCATTTTTTGGGGGAGGTTTGGATTTTTGTTTTCCCTCCTCTGTTGTCTGGATTTTCTCTGTGTAGAAGTTATCCAGTGTTCCAGAATTTCTCTTGATAGTCTTTTTCTTCTGGGCTTCCTTATTGCTGGCCATTGTTGGCCCCGCCCCTTTTCAGCTTTGTCTTTGCACTCAGGGTCTGCCTGGGCCTTGCAAGCTCCCGGGGGCTCTGGTCTCCTTGTCCTCGGGGTCAGGCCTCCTGGTAGTTCCTGGTCTGCCCCTCTCCCCGAGGCTCCTTCAGCAGTCTTTGGGGCTGCTTCCACTGGTGCTCTGGTCCACACCGGGTCCTCACTGGAAGTCCAAGCCTGGGCTGGAGATCGTTATTCAAGCCTAGGGCACTGCCTTTGCCTGCGCAGATGCTCTTAGGGCACTGCCTTCACCCACGCAGAAGGTAGTGAAAGTCCGTGGGCTGGAGATCTTTATTCACACCTGAGGCAATGCCTTCAGTGCTTGGGAGAAGCCATGTTTTAGAGGCCTTTGTCCCGGCCTGAGGGGGTGCCTTCACCCACGTGGAAGTTGGCGGAAAGTCTGTGCATGCCCCCAGCCACTTGGGGTCCCTTGTCTTGCAGCACACAGGTACAAGCCCTGGGGCTGCCAGTGATTATCTGGTTGCCCCAGTCTTGTTTTCACTCTTGTGCGTTGGCGTTGTGCGAGGTGTGTGGTGTGGGGGGCGGGGGAGGGGCTTCTTCCTCTCGCGTTTTAGTGAGAGCTGTTTCACCCCTTTATAGCGTGGAAATGCCCCGATTCTGTGTACCTTCAATGCTGCGCCCTGTTGTGGGGTTCCTTCGTTCTTCTGGACTCGTTTTTATTTCCCCTTGAGGAGTCCTGTATGTTTCGGTCAGGAGAGATCGAGCAGCTGCTCCTTACTCTGCCGCCATCTTAACCAGAAGTCTCCACAATGTACTCTTGATATGGTCTAACCTAGGTTTGTTCTTTATCTTTTTATTGATTCATAAAAAGATCATTAAAAGGGAATCAGAGGGTCCAGTCTCAACTCTGCCACTCACTTCTCAAGTCACTTTGGTGAAATCACTTAATCAGTTGGGATTTCAGTTTCCCCAACTGGAAAGTGATAAGTTTAAGCTAAAAAAATTACTGAGTCTCTGTGAAAATAGCTTTTCTTAGCCTTAGTTTCCTCAGTTGTAAAATCAAGACAATAATGCTTATACTCCCTCCCTAATAGGATTACTATAAGAGAACACTAGGATAAATATAGAACATTAGAGAACAATGAGCTATTATTATCATCATCATCATCGTTCAAAAAATTCCAGCACTAACATTTCATGGGACTATGAAACTAGGTAGGGTTTGTTTTTTTGTTTTTGTTTTTGTTTTTTTTTACTGCAGAGAAATATCAGAAAAGGTCTACAGCAGGGAGCACTATTCATTAAGCACAGTCCTACATTTGGTGTGTGGGGTCAGGGAGGACAACCTGGACAGTTTTGGGATATCTTGAGAAAATGAGGAGGATAAAAAGGAATGGGAGATAGTCTCCATCAATAGCTAGGACAGAAGGTGCAGACAGACAATTTGTCCAGCTGCTGAATGGACCAGAGGCCAGCTAAAGGAAGCAAAGAACTCTTTGTTATTGTTATGAGTTCTTTAAAAGTATAAAGTGAAAAAGATTGAAGAACATGGTACTAAATGACAGCTTAGAGGGGGTAGCATGGGACCAGGGGGAAAGATAGATCCTGGAAAGAGTAAAGGATTTAGCATCAGAGGATATGAGTTCAAATACCAGAAATGCTGATTGTAATTTTGAACAATTCTCTTCAGTTCTCCAGGCTGGTTCTCATCTTCTTCACCTATAGAACAAAGGACTTGACCTAGATGACTTCTGAGGTCTCTTCTATATCTAAATCTATGATCCATACGCTAGAGATTCCTTAGCAAGTCAGAGGATCCTTCTTAATATCCAATTGGAGAAGGAGGAAGAGTGCTGTTTAGAGAGGAAATGATCAACAAAGCTCTTTTGCCATAACAATCTAATTCTAAAAATGGCACAAGTATTATGTTTCCCATTTTACACATGGAGAAACTGATGTTCAGAGACATTAAATAACTTGCCCATGATCACATAGCAAATGCCACAACCAGAATACAAATTCTATTTTTTTCCTGACTCCAAGTTTTGTACTCTTTCCAGAACATAAGAATGACTTTTCTTATAATTTCTCATATAAATCAGCATGACAGTTCAGTTGCACAGTAGGCCTAGAATTAAGAGTACTCAGTTCCTGAGTTCAAATCTGATCTCAGATAGTTACTAGCTGTGTGACCCTGGGCAAATCATTTATTCTTGTTTGTCTTAGTTTCCTCATCTGCAAAATGAGCTGGAGAAGGGAATGGCAAACCACTCCATTATCTTTGCCAAGAAACCTAACAAGACTGAAATGACTAAACAAGAACAACAAGATAAGTCAATAGACAGATGCATAATACAGTGGGAGAAAAACAGGATTTGAAGTGAGAGGATTTGGGTTCAAATCTTGGCTCTGCTACTTACTACCTATGTGAAAATGAATAAATCATTCCATTTTTTCTGGGGTTTGGTTCTGTAAGACTAGATCGTATGTTTCATTAAGCTTAAAATCCTCTGACTATGTGGTCCTAACTATGGGTTCCCATAGGATGATGCTGGGTGTCATACTAAAGAGAGGAAAATAGGTCAAGCCAAAAGACTTTTTCTATTTTCTTTGGCTTGCAATATAATTAACCTCTCATTCTCCACTTTAGAGGCTCCGATTTGACACATAAAATGGCTCATTGTCTCATGACTCCCTCAACTTTGCCCCTTCTTTTGCCTTCCCAAGGCCTCTTAAAGCTCCCACAAGAATCAAATAAAAAGCAGGCAGGAGTGAACTGAGTTCCCTAACATTTCATGGGTGTGTGATTCTAGGTGAGTTTTCACTGAGAATTGTTTTCCAACTCCTAAGCTCAAGCTCTCATCAGCAAGAACCATCATAGGGTGCTGGAATAAAGCTTGTGCTATTTAGAGAGACCTCTACGCTTAATGATCACCTGAGATTGGATGGGGGAAGGGGGAAGATGAAGGCAAGGGATAAAGAATTATTAGGTAGGAAAAATTGTGCTGATATGCTAGACGTGTTCTAACATGGCTTGTGTCTGTTTCTTTTGGAATGCTTTGAGACAAATTAAGTTTTCTTAGCAGGAAATGGGCATGGTTGTGGGTTTGGGAATAAGGAGAAGCTGACAGTTTACATCATTTCTAGGTTTAAGTCAAAATCGAACCAGAACCCTTTCTTTCTCTAAAATAAAACTCTCTTTTAGATTCCTACACACAGAACTGGAGGAGACTTCAGAAGTTATCTAGTCCTGTGGGGTATAGATTTCAAGCTGGAAGGGAACATCAATGATAGTTTAGTCAAACTTCATCACTTCACTGATGGGGAAATGAAGACCCCAGACAGGAAATGAGATTTGGCTAAGGTCACACTGGTAGTAAGTGGCGGAGCTGAAATTCTAATTCAGGGCCTTTGGACTCCATACCTGGTGCTCATTACAGTATATCTTGTTGCCTCTATCTTCTCATTCTTTTTTTTAAAAAAATCCTTACCGTTCATCTTAGAGATGATATTAAGTATTGAAAAAGAAAATACTGGGACTTCAATATAAAGAGGGAAACTATAAATAAGTCAAGTGAACACAGAATAGTATACTTGTCAGATCTCTGGGAAAGGAAAGATTTTAAAACCAAGCAAGAGTTAGAGAAAATTACAAAATGTAAATTAAATGGTTTTGATTATATTAAGCTAAAAACATTTTGTACAAACAAAAACAATGTAGTCAAAATCAGAAGGGAAACAACAAATTGGGAAAAAATCTTTATAACAAAAAACTCTGACAGGGGTCTAATCACTCAAATATACAAGGAGTTAAAGCAATTGTATAAAAAATCAAGCCATTCCCCAATTGATAAATGGGCAAGAGACATGAATAGGCAATTTACAGGTAAAGAAATCAAAAGTATCAATAAGCACATGAGAAAGTGCTCTAAATCTCTAATAATTAGAGAAATGCAAATCAAAACAACTCTGAGGTATCACCTCACACCTAGCAGATTGGCTAAAATGAAAGAAGGGGAGAGTAATGAATGTTGGAGGGGATGTGGCAAAATCGGGACATTGATGCATTGCTGGTAGAGTTGTGAAATGATCCGGCCATTCTGGCTGGCAATTTGGAACTATGCCCAAAGGGCTATAAAAGACTGCCTGCCCTTTGATCCAGCCATACCATTGCTGGGTTTGTACCCCAAAGAGATCATAGATAAACAGACTTGTATGAAAATATTTATAGCTGCACTTTTTGTAGTGGCAAAAAACTGGAAAATGAGGGGATGTCCTTCAATTGGGGAATGGCTGAACAAATTGTGGTATATGCTGGTGATGGAATACTATTGTGCTAAAAGGAATAATAAACTGGAGGAATTCCATGCAAATTGGAGAGACCTCCAGGAAGTGATGCAGAGCAAAAGGAGCAGAGCCAGAAGAACATTGTACACAGAGACTGATGTACTATGGTAAAATCAAATGTAATGGGCTCCTGTACCAGCAGCACTGCAATGACACAAGACAGCTCTGAGGGATTTATGGTAAAGATGCTACTCACATCCAGAGGAAGGACTGCAGGAGAGGAAACATATAAGATAAACAATTGCTTGAATGCATGGGCTAAGGCGGACAGGAATGGGAAATAGACCCTGAACAAGGACACATGCTACAACCAGTGGAAATGTGCATTGGCCATGGGTGGTGGGAGAGCGGGGGGGTGAAGGGGAAAGTAGGGGCATAAAGTATGTAAACAGGTTAAAAACAAATATTAATAAATGTCTAATAATAAAAAAATTACAGTAAATATTTTTAAAAATCATTAAAAAAAAGAGTACATTGTGGTTGATTTGGGCACACTACATTTTAGGAAAGATATTAGATTGTGAGTTCCTCATGAGCAGGGAGTATCTTTTGCATTTCTTTGTATCTCTAGCACTTAGCACAGAGACTGGCATGTAGGGTGAAAAAATAAATATCCAACTGAGAGAATGGTTAACAATAAACTAACAGCAACTTAGGGAAATTGGAAATAGGTTGGGAATGAAAGAGGAAACACCAGTACAGCTATACAGCTACTTAGGGAGAGGTAACACAATGAAACTTACCTGGGGAAACAAACAGTAACTAGAAATCAATACAGCCAGGGGAAATAGTTTAAATTCAGCCAGTTCTTGATGGCTGGGAAGGAGACTATCAGGAAGTTTTATAAAAGGTTTGTTTAATATTTTAAGAAGAACAGGGAAGGAGGGGAGAGTTTTAGCTAAAATCTTAAAGTCTATGGCCAACTGTCAAAGGAATGTTGGCTTGGGATTGGCTACACAACTATAACTCCAGACAGCTAGCACTGACAGGGCTGCTGAGGGAAAGGGAATTTGGGAATCTCACAAATCATGTTCAGGATGATATTCAGATGTAACTGGGATACAGGAATACTTCAGACACAGCAAGTTAATCCGAAGAGGGCTAGAGAGTAAAGGGCTTCCTGTTAGCCATCAACTAACAGGAAAAGCACCCAACTCTACTTAGTTCTTGATTGAAGCTCAGACTCCGCTATTGAGATCCTGAAATTGTCCACAGGCTTAGTTGAATAGATGCCACCTCTACGAACATTCTCCCAGGCAAAACTGCCAACTCCAAGTCTCTTGAGTACAAACCTCTCTGAACATTCTGGGTTTAGAATGTTCACAGCCTCAGCCAGGTTTTAACTTGGTCTGTCTGCTTTCACTATAATAAGCCCTATCTTTTAACTTGTAAATTACCTATAATAGTAGGCACTTAATAAATATATATGCACTGACTGACATAGATCATTGTGAATTTCCCTTCCATTTCTTTTTTTTTAATCTTCACCTTCCGTCTCAGAAGCTTAGTATTCTGTCTTAGAATACAGTGTATTGGTTCCAAGGCAAAAAGAATGGTAAATGCTAGGTAATGGAGATTAGGTGACTTGCCCAAGGTCACACTATTAGAAAAGGTCTGAGGCCGGATTTGAACCCAGGATCTCCCATTTTTAGGTCCTATTTTCAATTCACTGAGCCACTAGCTACCCCTATTTTCTTTCATTTCTAAATCTATTATCCTAAATTGGACCTTATATGGAGAAAAAACAAAAGGTTTGTTGTTCATTCTTCATTTCTAAGAGGATTAATGATATCACAATGAGTGATGTTTTGCACATGAGTTGTATTTTAATGAGGCAGAGTTGCACAAATTTATCATCCAAAGTCCTCAAAGTCCAGTAGCAAAGCAAAAGCCAGGATGACAGGCATTGGTCTAGGATGCAATGGATGACTTTGGCATATTTGATGGCAATCAGGATGATGAAAGGATGAAAGGACTGATGACCATGTTATGTGAGAAATCATCAATGGAACTGACAATGTTATTTGGCATGGAGAAGATAAGATGTGCCACATGGGGAAAGGAAAGGGGAAGATGATGAGTACTTGAAGGTTTTTCATTTGAAGAAGTGTTTAAGCTTGTTCTGCTTTGTCCCAGAGGGGAGAACTTGGTAGAGTGATTAGAAAATACAAAGAAACAGATTTCAGTTTAATATGAGACAAAATTTTTATTTAAGGTTATCTTAATAAGGTACCTTAGGAACTAATAGAGTTTCTAAGATTGGGTTCCTTCAAGAAGAGATTAGAAAAGAAGCAGCTAAGTGGCTCAGTGGATTGAAAGTCAGGCCTAGAGATAAGAGGTCCTGGGTTCAAATTTGGCCTCAGATACTTCCTAGTTGTTTGGCCCTGGGCAAGTCACTTAATCCTCATTGCCTAGTTCTTACCATTCTTCTGTCTTAGAATCAACATGCATTATTGATTCTAAGATGGAAGGTAAATTTTTTTTGAGAAGAGATTAGAAGGCCACCCATCAGGTATGCTGTAATGGGATTCTCACTCAAGGAATAGGTGGCCTCTAAGGTTCTTTCCACTTCTGAGGTTCTGATTCTGGGATATGATCAATAGGTACAATGCTTCAGGAAGATAAATATCTAAGCAAGATGTTGTCCTGCTCATGCTTCTTTTCCTCTTTTGTCTTTTTTCCTTTTCTGACAAACGATGGTTTGCCATATAAATATGTTTTTTATTTGTTCTTCACTAGATCCCAAAGTGCTAAGAATGAACATTCTAAGCCGAACAAAACACTCCTTTTTCTTTCTTGCTATTCTTATTTTAATGATCTATGTCTCTCATCCATGTGGGATGAGAACTGGATATTACTTCATTTTTGCTAGAGTGGAAATTAAGTTCTCAACCAATGGGTTTAACTTGTTAAACACTAAGGAAAAGGAAAGACTACAGGAATAGGAAAAAAAAGGTTTGAATCCTGACTTGGCTACTTATTAGCTCTTAGAGAAGCTTAGTTTCCTTTCTCTTGGCCTCAGTTTCTTCATCTGCAATCAGAGATTTGAAATAGATGACCCTGAGAAATAAAAAAGCCAATGAAATTATAATCAAGATAATCTGAGTTTTAGTCCAGTTTTAGACACTTATTAGTTGTATGACTCTTGGAAAGACTTTTAAATTCTCTATGCCTCAATTTCCTCATCTATACAATACAGAGGTCAGGATCCCCAATCCTTTCTAAATCTAAATCCATTTCTAAATCTATGATTTCATGATAAAACCTCTTCTAGTTCTAAATTCTATAATAAACTTTTATGTCTGTCACCTTCTTGATTTGGGTTGTCCTCTCTACAGGTGCAGCTGCTGACCCCTCTATGTCATCAGCCTGTGTAATATTTGTCTCCATCCTTTTGTAAAATCTCTTATAGAAGATTCTGTCCCATCCTGAATGTCTTCCTCAGTTTCTTTTAATATTTCATTTATCATATGTGGCTCTGAGGCCATTATTCTCACTACATGGATAACACTCCTTTTCTGGCCACTTATATGTTCTTAATGGTGTCTTTTATGCCACTTCCCATGTTTGAGTCATGGTTAGTAATATGCTACATATTACTCCCACTCACCATGTGTTTATGCTTCAGGATTTGACCTTTAAAGAGATTCGTGACTTAAGGCCTATACTGAAAAGACTACCATTAAAGCATCTCTAAATTCCCTTTCATAGTTAAATAAGCCTTGCCTTTATCTCCTTGCCAAGAACAACAGTTTCAAACTCAGGCTAATATTGGAATTGTAAACATGTGGACCTTGAGTTCCATTTATGCTAATTTACTAAACAATGACTTTCCATTGGTTACATTGTTCAAATGGTCCTGTGGCCCTGTCTAAACATGGAAAGTCAATGATTTCAGGGCATCATTTGGATAATTCAATCAATCAAGAAAAAGAAAGCAAGAAAATCAATCAAGAAAAAGAAAGCAAAAGGAAATATATCCCCTCTAAGTTTTCTTCAATGGCTTGTCTTTTGAGATACATCTTAAGCACTACTTTCTAAAGAAACCTTCCCTACGTCCATATCCCCCAACTTGGAGTGATTTCTCTCACAAATTCTCTTGTATTTTTATATGTTTATTTTATATATACTTTTACACATATATGTTGTTTCTCCTGATAGAATGAAATTACTTAACAATACAGATTATTATTATTATTATTATTATTATTATTAGTAGTAGTAGTAGTAGTAGTAGTAGTAGTAGTAGTAGTAGTAGTAGTATTTGTATGTTTGATGTCTAGAACAGTACCTTGCACATAGTAGTCATTTAATAAATGCCTGTTGATAGACTGACAGAGTCTGTGCATTATACTTAAGCATAGGCATTATGTTAGGTGATAAAAATACAAATCTAAAAGTTAGATCCTACTGTCATGGAGCTTGTACTTTACTGCAAGGTTTTGTTATTTACAGAGTCTTTCTGTACTGATCAAATGACAAATTTAAAAACACCATAGATGATTGGGTGTGGCAAACATTGTGGGAATATATACCAAATGCGAGAGACCATCATCTCTCTGAAAAATTGGTTCCTATGAAAATGTGAAAAAACTTCTAGCTGACTAAAAACTTGATACAATGAACTGATGATCTAGTTTGAATGGAACTGGAAAAAGCAAAGCTAATACTGCTAGTTCTAGTTTTTGGTAACTCTACACCCTGATTGTATAGGGTGAGGAAGATGATTGATCTGAATGAATGAGTAAGTATATGTTTCTAGGGACTGGATAAAAAAGATGATTAGGTAGTTAGTTGTTCATTATATATATTTATTATATACAATATAATATAAATATAAATATATTTATTAAACTCTTACTATGTATCAGGTACTATTCTAAGTGCTGGGGATTAAAAAAAAGATATAAGGGAAAGAGTGACCCAGAGTGAATAGTGGTAGTTTACACTTAGGGATCCCCCTGAATACCCAGCTGTGGTCTCCCGGTATTCTAACATCTGGTAAATGAGAGTGAAGCAGAATCACTTTCTCTCACTGGACCAGTTGCACAAACGACTTGGAGACAATTGATGTATAAAATCAGTATCTCGTTTATTATAAGAGGGGATACAAACTGAGGAACAGAATAAGGGGTCCCTAACTCTAAGGCAGTGATTCCCAAAGTGGGCGCCACCACCCCCTGTTGGGTGCTGCAGCGATCCAGAGGGTTGGTGATGGCCACAGGTGCATTTGGGGGCAGTGAATAACTGTAAGGAGGCGGTGATGTGACAGGGGGTGCTAAGTAATATTTTTTTTCTGGAAAGGGGGTGGTAGGCCAAAAAAGTTTGGAAACCACTGCTCTAAGGGATCTAGCTATTCATCCAACAACCCTCTATATCCCACACAGGAGGCAGCCTTTGGGTCTTCCAGCTAACTTACCAGCTCCCTATTTCTATCTAGGTGTTCCCCAAAAGCTGACTAAGCTACCTATCTATGACCCTCAGTAGTTAGTTTGATATAGTTCAAAAGCTGTCTCCAAAACCTTTTATGATTGCTCTCAAAACCTCAAAGCTGTTCTGACAGGATTTTAAACATGAAACCCTTCTGGAAAGCACAGCAGGTATGCTCAAATCCTTTTCTAGATATTCCCAGTCAAACAGAGTACCTCCAAAGATGATTTAGGGTTTTTTTTTCTCCACAGTCGGGTTGAGGTAGCTAAGCTCCAACGAGTTACCTTTCCTTCACCCTTCGGGACAGGAAGAGCCCAACCTTCTCTTCTAGGAAGTCACCCACTCTAGCAGTATTCATTTCCAAACTGTTCCTCCTTTGCCTTCTGCCTGCTCAAATCCTTTCCTTTGAGTTCCTAGTATGTGCCTTAAAGACAGCCTTCCACTTCTCTTGAATCTTATCCTATCTCTATCCTTTTCCCATTACAAAAAGAGAAAAAAGACAGGTCCTGCCCTTGCAGAGCTTATCTTCTAATGAAAGTTCCCCCAAACAAGTTCCATATAGGATGAATAGGAAATTGTTAACAGAAAGAAGGTACTCAAGTTGAGTGACTAGGAAAGGTTTCCTGTAGAAGATAGGAATTTAGTTGGGACTTAAAAAAAGCCAGATAAGACAGTAGGCGAAGAGAAAGAGAGAAATGCAAAGAGGCATGAGGGATAGCCAGGTAAAATTTCTGGAGTTAAGAAAAGGAGGTCTTATTCATGGAACAGCAAGAAAGTTAATGCCACTAGAGAGAAAAAAGCAGTTTGGAGGAAAAAGGTGACTGGAAAGGTAGGAGAGGAGGATAGGTTAAACAGGGCTTTGAATGCTAGGCAGAGGATTTTATATTTGATCCTGGAATTAATAGGGAGTTGTTGGACTATATTGAGTTGGTGAAATATTTGGAAGTGTGCTTTAGGAACATTACTTTGGGGACCAAATGCAGGATAACTTGGAGTGGGAAGAGACTCAAGGTAGACCAGCTCCCCCATAGAAATAATAATGTGATAAGGGCCTGCACTAAAATGGTGATAGTGCTAAAGGAGGGGAGGGATCATATTTGAGGAATATTGCAAAGATGAAATCAATAGACTTTTGCAACAGATTAAATAGTGGGGGGGAGGGGGATGAGCAATAGGAATAGAGAATAATATCCAGGTTGCAAGCCTTGAGGACTGGAAGGATGCTGATGCCTGCTAACAGGAGGAGAGGTTTCAGGGGAAAGATAATGAGTTTATTTTTGGGACTTGCTGAGTTTAAGATATCTATTAAATATCTAGTTTGAGACTTCTGAGAGGCAACTATGAGATTGGAGGTCAGCAGAGAGGTTATGGTGGGTTAGGTAGATTTGAGAATTACCATTATAGAGATGATAATTAAATTCATGGGAACTTATGAGAACACCAAATGAAGCAGAAGAAGAAGGGAGACGAGAAGAGGGCCCAGTTTAGAGCCATGTGGGGCATCTGTGGTTGGAGAATATGAACTATATGAGGATCTAGAAAAAAAGTTGAGAAGCAGTGATTTGATAGTAGCAGCAGCAGAAGAAACTGGTGTTTTGAAAACCCAAAGAGAAGAGTATGTTGAGAAGAGATGATCAACAATGAAAAGGCTGAGGAAAGGTCAAGAAGCATGGGGATTGAGAAAAGGATATTGTATCCAATAATTAAGAGATCACTGGTAACTTTGTAGGACAGCTTTAATAGAATGTTGAGATCAGAAGCTAGATTGTAAAGGATTAAGATGAGAGTGAGAGGAGGATGGAGGAGACATGGGTAGGTGTGTAGGCAGTAGGGAAGGAATCACACTAGATAGAGATTGAAGATAAATGATAGAGTAGGGATAACAGAGGAGGTCCTCTTGTGGAGGATATGGGATGAAATAAGATCATTTGTATAGGATAGAAAGGTTAATCATGGTGAGGATTAAGGCTACTATTTTGCAGGGATGAAGGAAGACAGAGTAGTAGAAGGCATTTCAATGATAGGATATGAGGAAGGGGAGGAGAAGAAAGAGGTCACAGTGAATGGTCTCATTTTTTTCCATAAAATTTGAGGCAAGATTTTAAGTTAAGAAGGTTGAGGGAAAGGGAACTATGAGATATTTGAGGGGAGTTGAATAGCTCTGAAAGAATCTCTATAAGGGAGGTATAGAAAGATTGCCGAGCAGCAGTGAGGGCCCAGTTGAGGTTGTGTAACATAAATTTGTAATGGACTTAAGAATAGGGGCATAATCTTCACCACCTATGTTCAATACATGTGTAGTAGAGAAGGCTGTAGATAGTAAGAGTCATTCAAAGTTGAGGCTTGCCAGGGAGCAATTGACCATTTGCTAAAGGGGCCAAGGACTCAAGAGAAGAGGAGAATGTAGGTGAACTGGTTCTCCAAGGGGTCAAGAAGGAGAAAAGAGTGACTGGTATAGGGGAGATAGTCTGGGAAAGACTGAAGGGTCCAGGGACTTGAGGTCAAGATGTGGATGAAGAGAAGAGTTTAGCAAGAGAAAGCAGAAAGAGAGGTGGAAAACCAATAAATTTTATAGTCACTTAAGGAGATTTTGGAATTCTAGAACATGAGGTGGGTGTGATTGTAGATGAAGGAAAGGAAATGGTACAGTCATCTTTGTATGTTGCTGAATGGGGTGGAGGAATAGGTCATGAGGAGTGACTAGGTGGAGGAATTGAGTGGTTGGGGTGTTTGAGGAAGTCAGTATTGTATGTTGAAATCCCCTAGAATGAGAGCAGGCAATGAACTGGAAATTGAAGGGATGCCCATCAACTGGGGAATGGCTAAACAAGTTGTGGCATATCATCGTGATGGAATATTACTGTGCCATAAGAAATGGTAAGCAGGTTACTTTGTTAAAAAACATGGAAGGAGCTACATGAAATTATTAAGAGTAAAATGAGCAGAACCAAGAGAACATTATAAATAGCAACAGAAATATTGTTTGAAGAAAAATAACTTGTGAATGTCCACCTCAAGAGAAAGAACTGATAAACATAAACAAGCAAGATATATGTCAAATGATGCCTTCTGTGTATGGGGAGAGAGAGATACCTGAGAACTTCAATGCAACAAACAAGTTAATTAATTAATTATTTTTGAGAGTTGATGTAATGAGCTGATAGTCTTATTATTGGGATATAACTGGAAAAGGCAAAGTTCCAGGATTTAGTAGACCTATACCCTAATTGTGTGAGGTTTAAGGGGTGGAGGTAGATAGGATAGATCTGAATAAGTGACCGAGTTTGGCTCGTTGGTTCAATTCTCTCTTTTATGTGTCTAAATTAAGTTGAGTTGAAGGATACTGAGTTTGAACTCAGAGGAATTGAGTTTGAACACTAGCTCTGCTGCTTACTCTTTGTGCAATTTTGGGCAACTCACTTTTACTGTCTAGGCCTCTGTTCCTTTATCAGTAAAATAAGAAACTTATTATTTTTTATTATTATAAGAGGAATCTCTAAGGTATTTTCCAATACAATGTTAACCTTGCTCAGAAAATATGTTATGCAGAAAAATAATACTATGTTAGCAGGTCCTTTGTGGGATTGGGGAGGGGACACAGAAGAGTGATAGAAGAAATAAAATCTATGGTCCCAGTCCTTGAGATATTTACAAGTTGGTATTATAGGATCAGGACAGTTAGGTGGTGCAGTGGATGGAATACTAAGCCCAGAGTAAGGAAGCCTCATTTTCCCAAGTTGGAATCTGGCCTCAGACACTTCCTAGCTGTGAGACCCTGAGCAAGTCACTTAACCCTGTTTGCCTCCATTCCTCATCTGTAAAATGAGCTAGAAAAAGAAATAGCAAACCACTCTAATATCCTTGCCAAGAAAACCTCAAATGGGTTTGTGAAAGATTGGACATGACTGAAACGACTGGACAACAACAAAAATGTTAAGAAATGTTTTCATAGCTTCTACACATTACTCCTTATTCTGCTCTGTAGGGACACGCAGAACAAGTGTGGCCCCTCATTCAGAACAGTCATAGCTGACCTAAGTTTTCCCTTTGAAACATACCAATTTCTTCAACTGATCCTTAAAGTATCATAAAATTTAGCACTGCAAAGCCCCTCAATGAAGGTGAAAGAGAAAAGACTGAACAAAATCATTCAGCAACAAGATCACAGATTTAGAACAAGAAGGGGCATCAAGACTTGTCTTATCCAATCTCCTTATTTCACAGATGAAGAACCCTACATCCCAGAGAGGTTAAATTCACTTGTCCAGGCCACACTGGTTTGTTATTGTTGTTCAATTCAGAATGAGAGCTTCGTGTCGAATCTGGTGCCTCTCCCTCCAAACCCAGGCCTCTTTCTACTGTATCTCACTGGAGAGTTAAGGTCAAGACCCATGAAATAGTTCAGTAAAACACATACAGTAAGTAATCAGGGCCAAACAAGAAGCTTTTTGGAACAGTGTGACTTTTATAAACCAGACCTGCTTCAAAACCTCAAAACCAGGGGGTAGGAAAGACTAGCAGAACAAGACAGTTGTGTTCTGTCTTATGTCATGGACACACATACAGAGAAGGTCTCTGATGTCCCCAAATATTCCTCTGTTAAGAACAAAAATCTAGTTAAACGTTTTTAGACTTCATTTCTCTTTGTTTAGAATGGGGGAGGAGAGGCTAATTGTTACAGAAAACCTTTAACTTCACATCCAAGCCTCTCTTCTGAAAAATAATACAATTTTTAAAAGTCACAGTAAATACAAGAAATAAAACCTCTTTGAATAGAGCATTTTTCTAAAGGCTTTTGAGCTGATCCTTTGGGGACCCCTGGAGAGATGAGTTTTACCTGAGACACTTTGCGTATCCTCCTCGCTGACAAGAGATGAAAGAGCTTTCTGAAAACCACTCTGAACGACAAGCTGCCACAGAGAAACCAACTGCACAGTGTGAAGCCTGTCTCTGGATCTTTCCAACGTAACTGACAGGCCTTTCTTTCGAACCAATAAGAAGTAAATCATACCTGAAAATTAGGGAAAGAAGGCAAATATGATTTCTTCTGTCTATTCAGAAGTGCCACCTCCAGGGTGTTGGAATGAATGGAGAAAGAGTTAGGATCTAAGATACAGAGACAATGAAAATGTCAGTTCCTACCACATACTGCGTAGCAAAAGACCCGGGATGAAGAGATCATAGATTTGGAGCTGGAAGGGACCTGAATCCACTCCCCTCATTTTCCACATTTCCCTAGGAAAGGGAATTGACTTGTCTTAGGTCACAAAGTTAAGTGTTAGAACTGGGATTCAGAGATTCTCTGACTCTAATACTTCTTTCACTGTACTAGAAATCAAAGAAGAATAACTGGCAGAAAGTAAGAGAAGGCATTCAACATTCTCCTAATCCAAGCAGAAGAGGAAACAGAAGCCTTCAGATGACAGCCAGACAACCTATCAGGTAATTAGCGTTGGCCCAGGATGGAAGCCAACCTTGGCCAGGTGCATGGGGTAATGTTGTCCTCTAGTGGTTACTTAGGGAAATAAGGAAACTTCTCTGGGGAGCTGCTGGGGCTTTTTCTAGGGTTAGTTCAGAAGTGTGCTTTTAAAATGTAGGACACTTTCAGAATTATCCAGGAGTCATGTGTGCATGCTGCCCCCTAGAAAAGGCATTCAGTTTCTGTCTTGGATTTCCTCTTCATTTTGATCTGTATGGAGAGGAAGCTTTTGCCAAAGTCTGTCTTCTTAACACCTGGTGATGGGGAAGTAGCTCCAGGTTCTCAAAGGCCATTCCCATGGAGCTTCAGTTCTTGCAGGCTTTCCTGTAAAGTCAGGAAAGCTTCTGGTGAGTAGACGGCAGTAAATTATGTTATTTTTGGTCAAGAATCAATGATCAATCTCGATAAGTTTAGAGAGGTTGACCACAAGGAGATTGATTTTTTCAGCCATGATCACTGCTGAAAGTCACCTGTTGAGGCAATCTGGGCCATTGGAAGAGACGCTTTCATATTTATTATAACAGCAATGCAGATGCAGTGATGGAGCCCCTAAGGTATAGATAAGAGTAAATGTATGATAAGGGAACCTAAGTCCTATATTCAAGAACATAGGGTTCAAGCTATTTAATGGTTGTGTGACCTTGAACAAGTAACTTCCCCTGTCTAAATCTGTTTCCTCATCTATCAATTCATCATCATTCCACAAACATTTATTAAGTGCCAACTATGGACTGGACCCTGGGCTGGGCATACACATACACATACAAAAAGGAGAGAGTTCTTCCCTCAGGGAACTTTGGGCTATATACTTCATAAGATTTTTCTGTGTGTCTTAAATTGAAATTTTGTAAACCTTAATGACAGAACCAAACAGGAATTTTTGTAGCCTAGACAAGTGACAGCAAATAAACAGGACAACAAAATAATACCAATAATTGAACTCAGTTTGGGGTCTTGGAGAAATAGAAGAAGGGATGCCATCCTGAGGGAGAGACAGAAGCCTAGCACATCAGTGTGAGCCCGATGCTGGTTAGACTACTAACTAATGTGAGGGGGCCAGAGAGGGATTGAGGAGGAGCTCTTTACTGCCTACCCTCTGCCACCTTCCTATTTCAAATCTGTGACTTTGGTGTGGCCTTTGGGCTAGCCACATACCTCATTGTCTCCTTAGAGTTTATATGTGTCAGTTAACAAGAAGTTAAGTATTTTCCTAGATGCATACTAAATTCTGAGAATTCAAAGAAAGCTATAAAAATAATTGTTTTCATGCATTCTAATGAGGAAGAGATAATACATAAATACATTCAAGATATGTTAGCATATATATGACATATAAAGAATAAAAGAAAGGTAGTCTGAAAGGAGAAGACACTAGCGTCAGAAGAGGACCAGGAAAGCCTCTTGCAGAAGGTGGGATCTGAGCTGAATCTTGAAAGGAAGCCAGAGAAACCAGTAGGCAGAGGGCACGGAGAGACCAAGGGCAAAGGGTATGGAGGTGGGAGATGGGTGTAGCATTCACAGAACAGAAAGTAGCTTAGTTTAGCTGGTTCTTGGAGTATGTGGAAGAGAGAATTATGTAAGAAGACTGGGAAGATAAGAAGGGAAAGGCTGGTAAAATGCTTTCACTGCAGAATTTGAGTTGGTTTATCTGTTGTTGAAGGAGTGCCATTGGTGTCTTTGTCTGCTACATTTTGGATCCCGGGGTAAAGCCCCAGGCTCCTAGAGAGCTTAGTTTTGGCTGAATTTAAATGAAAATGGAGTGGTTGTTAAAGCACACATATATAACAAAGATAGTAACTAGTCACTATGATAATTTAAGGCCCCTAAAGCACTTTATTATCTCTTTCATTGTCATAATGGCTCAATGAAGTAATTACCTACTGATATTCTTCTTTTGCAGGTGAGGTAATTGAGGCTTAGGTGCTTTTATACAAGAAACTATCTAATCTATAAGGCAAAATTTTTATTATGCCATTTTTTTTTTTGCAGATAATGGAACCCTCTGATTTTAGAGTTTCTGTTTCTTGAATTCCTTCACTGATCCTTTTAAATTCCTAAAAGTATATTTGACAGGAATTCAAAAAGAATGTAGAACACTCTGCTAGGAATCAAAAACTACCCAGAATAATGCCCATATTCATAATGGCTATTTCATGTAACAGCTAAATCAGGGGATAGGATGGGAACAAGCATTTACTTAAAAATATTTGTTGTGTGCTGAGCACTGTGTAAATATTGTCTAATTTGATCCTCACAACAACCCTGGGAGTTAAGTGCCACTGTGATCCCAATTTCATAGCTGTAGAAATCGAGGCAGGAAATGCCTCGGTTGAGGTCACATATAGCTAGAAAGTTTGTGAGGCTGGATTAGAATTCAAGTCATTTTGACTCCAAACCCCACACCCATTGTACCAACTAGCCACCTCACTGAAAGACAATCAAAGCTTTAGGGATGGAGGAAAAGTCTAGACAGGTCAACAAGATGTTCATTTATCTTTTCTGTTTGCACTTTGCAAAAAATTACACATTTTAAGTTTCAGCTCTTTGGTGGATTGCTAGCTGTAAGGACTATGAATGCTGATTTTGTGTTCAAGATGATCTCTCCCATCCACCATAACCTGCCACTGAGTTGAGTTGAAGATATATAATTGTGAGAAATTGTGACAAGACACATGTGTCTCCCAGGCAACTTTTGAAAATCAAGTCCCATGACCTACCTGATTCCCATGGCTGATTGTCTCCTCACAATCTCAAGCCTATTGGAATACTTAATTGATCACAAAATAATTACTTATGCTTCATGGAGAGTGGAAATACCATTAAAATTCCATGGCCTCTTGGGGAGAGAAAATTTCGTGGGCCTCGGGGGAAAAAGGGGGCAAAAATGAGACAGATTTCTTTGGACATAACTTATATGAAAATTTGCTTCTCCTGGATAAGTACATTTATTATATATTTATAATAAATCATATACATTATATCGTTATGTTATATATACATCACATTATGTTATATATGTTATATTTTTAAAAATTCCATGGTGGCATTGGTGGAGGGAGGTCTAGGTAGGATGTATCTTTTTTTTTTCTTTTTTTTTTTAACCCTTAACTTCTGTGTATTGGCTCCTAGGTGGAAGAGTGGTAAGGGTGGGCAATGGGGGTCAAGTGACTTGCCCAGGGTCACACAGCTGAGAAGTGTCTGAGGCCAGATTTGAACCTAGGACATCCCGTCTCTAGGTCTGACTCTCAATCCACTGAGCTACCCAGCTGCCCCTAGGTAGGATGTATCTTATTCCATGAAAAAATCAGGCAGGGCAAGCAGTACCGGAGTGGAGTGAGTGGAGTCCATAGCAATGAAATGCTGGATGTCAAGACACAAATTCAGAGCCACAGAAATCAAAACTCAAAGTCTAATCTTCTAAGCCCAGCTCTGTTTTTACTATACTCTGGAAAATCAAAAAAAGTCATTAGAAAGTACTTAGCATTGTGCTCCAGGTGTGATCTCCCCCTCAGGCCTTGCCTATCTTTCCTTTCACTAATTTTGCCCCCTGGGTGAGGGGATGCCTCTGACAGTGACCATTAACCATTAAGACACTCTTTACTGATTGAGGCAGGTCAATGCATCTGCTTGCTATTTGATTGTTAAGGAGAAGACAAAAAAGAGCTATTCTATTTAAAAGTATTCATACATTTGAAAGTCTTCACTTGGTACAATTTTTTTTTTCTGAGTGAAAGCTTAAAACTATTAAAATGACTTTAAAACGACTGCTGTTTAGTATTTATAATACTTGAGCTTTATATCTTTTGATTAAATCATGCCAACTTCAGGGCTCATTTTTCTTGGTTTTCCATTACCAGTTGGTCAAACTCCAATGTTTGCTCTTCTCTTCTTTCCCTGAGTCTTATAATGTCTTCAACACTTACTCAGTCATATTAGTCCTGATCCACAGAGTACATTGGCTTAAGAAAATTAATTCAGCATATTTACTCCTGGAGATTTTTTGCCATGCTAACCATACGACCTGGCAGTCTTACTGCAGGTGACAAGGATTTGAGGAGGGCACGAGCATCACTAGAAGGGCTGGCATCCTTTTCATGGAACACTATTGCTTAGCAAATTCAGGGAATCATTAAAGAAATAGGGCTGCATTAGAACCTGGAGGACTCATCTTGCTTACCTGTGTGAACTAGGAAATATTACTTAACTGTAGTTTCTTTAAGTTTATTTTGTACAGTGAGGTTTGGGATTTCCTATCTTGAAGGTCTTTTCCAGCTCTAAAGCCCATTGGCATAAATGTCCAATATTGAAGGACACCTTTGGCATACTCGTATTTTCTGACTTTACTTGACCTTTTGGAGATTACTTTTCATTTAGTAAAGATAAAAACTTAGATTTTTTTCAAGTATGTAAGCTCCCTGTAAATCAGTATTAACAGATTTAGAATATCTGAATAAATCAAAAGCAGAAGATAGTTATGCCAAGGAGAAAAACCTATATGTAGGGATATAATGCTGAGTACATAGTTAATAAATATTTCTTAATATAACATTAATCTCTCAATATAAATGATTCAAATATGTCTTAACAAAATAATATTGATATAGGATAGCAACGTTGCCTGGTAGATAGAGCACCAGTCCTGGAGTAGGGAGAAGCTGGGTTCAAATCTAGCCTCAGATACTTTCCACCTATATGACACAACCTCAATTGCCTAGTCCTTACTACTCTTCTGCTTTAGGATTGATATTAAGACAGAAGGTAAAGTTTTAAAAAATCATGTTAATAAAACTATTGTTATAGTTTGTATTTAAGTATTAGAAATTATATTAGAATTTATATTTATATAACATTTTAAAGTTTACAAAGTGCTTTCTTTAAAGGTAGGTAATGTGAAATTTATTGCTGCCATTTTTTATATGAGGAAACTGAGGCTCAAAGACTTAAGAAAATTTGTCCATAGTAATAGTTATTAAGCAGCAGAACCAAAGTTCAGCAAAAAAAGTGTTAGTAATAGAAAAATACTGACCCAGGTGCTCATCTTCTGATTTGGACTAGTCTACTGATTTCTACTACATCCAACTTCCTTCAAGATGCCCCTTATAACCTCATAGGTCATGACATTTAAGGAAAGAAGAAATGTTAGAGATCAACTGGTATTGCTCTCTCATTTTAAACATGTTAAAGATGAAGAGATGCAAAAACAGAGGATGTTTATATTACCACACTTATCATTTACATATTTTTAAACAAATGGTAAACAATATGGAATTTGTGGTGTAGCACAAAATTTTTTAAACATTTGTTTATTTAATTTTATTTAATTTTTTTTTTATTGGTGGTGGTCAATTAATTAGTTAAAAAAAAAGACAAGGAAACTAAGGTCCAGAAGGGGATAAATGTTCCCAAAGTCAGCTGGTAGTTATTAAGCACCTCTTCACTAACTCTGTGACACTGAGTAAGCTGCTCCCCTTATGTGGGCCTCAATATCCTCAAGTCTGTAAGTGCCTAATGTGTACGAAGCACTGTGCCAAGAACTGGAGATACAAGGAAAAGCCAAAAAAAAAGCCCCACTCTCAAAGAGCTCATGGTTAAACGAAAGAGACAATTTACAAATACATACAAATAAAATATATTCAGGAAAAATAGGGGCTAATCAATAAAAGGAAGTTATTAGCATTATGGGGGATCAGGAATACTAGACTGAATATCAGAGCCAGAATTTGATGTTAAATCCAATGCATTTTCCTCCACTTTCCTGGTAGAAAAGCAATTCATTGGAAGAAGAGGAAGAAGAAAGATGCATAAATGGGTGGGTGCCTCCAGCATCCTCTCACTTTCCATTAAACAGAAGCCTTGCTTTTATTTATGCCTTTTTTTTTTTTTTATTACACTGATGCAGGCTTCTCAGAATCATGGAAACTCCTCACACTCAGAAGACTACTTACCATTCAAAAGCAAGTTAGAAAAGAGTTTCCATTGTCTTATTTTTAATTGTTCAAGGCCTTATCATCTTAGAAAGACATAGATGAACATGGCCATGTCTGTTACCATTCAGAGTTCCCTGCTTTCCCATTTAAGTCTCAAATAACCCATTGAACAGGTAAGAGGAATTCATTTTCCTTTTATCATGGTTAGGTTGCTAGTGTTATCTGTGACATTTGAAAGCCCTCGTTAGGATATTTGGGATTATTGTTGTTATTATCATTAAAAGTAGTAACGACTGGGGGACTAAAGGTTTCATACTCGATTGCTTTGTTGTTTAATTTTTCTGAATTACTTTCCTCTTCTTCTCCTTTTTTCTTTGTTGTTTTTTCCCCTTAAATATGGTTCTATAGCAGAAGTGAGGGTAGAATATATTCAGAAATGAATGTGATATAAACCACCTAATTTATCAGTAAGATGCATTAAAAATCAATTTTATAGCAGGTAAGATATCACTTTAAACTGTGATAAAAATGTTCAAACGTAGGTATAATTTCTCTGCTACTTTTTAGTTTCATAGAACTGGAAGAGATCTTAGAGGTCATTAATTCAAGCTCACAATAACAAATAAGGTCAAAGAAATTCAGAGATGTTGAAAGTCACTCAACTAGAAAGTAGGTTTTGAACTCAGGTCCTCTGATTTTCAAATTTACTACAGAACCATTTTGCCTTCTATTTCAGTTGCTTTTTAATTAAATCTCTTGTGCAAACTCAGTGTTGTTGTTGTTTTTAAACATGAATAACTCCCAGTTCTATAGTTTTTAAGGTTTACCAATGTTCTCTCAACCACCTTGAGATGTAGATGGTCCAAATAAAATTATCTCCATTTTACAGATGCCTAGGAAGGCAGAGACTTTGGGATATTCTGTGAAAGATTAAAGAAAGAGAGTTTATTTATCACTAGGGTCAAGATTAAAGGTGATTGAACCTACTATTATCTATATAGTTTATA
This sequence comes from Gracilinanus agilis, assembly GCF_016433145.1. Taxonomy (NCBI): domain Eukaryota; kingdom Metazoa; phylum Chordata; class Mammalia; order Didelphimorphia; family Didelphidae; genus Gracilinanus; species Gracilinanus agilis. Next base: position 360,872,187 of record NC_058131.1, on the reverse strand, counting down.
GAAATCCTTAAGTTAGCTAAAATCTCTTCTAATTTCTATAGTATGTTAGGTTGATCTTCATAATAAAATAAGAAAAAGGCAGTTTTGGTTAGAAATGTTCTTCCTTCTCTTCTAATAGAGGTCCTTAGAACAAACCTCTTACTTTTATTTAGTATCTTCCTGTTGGCATATTTTTGCTGGGAAATGTTTGTGCTATTATCTGCTCCAGGAAGCCAGAAGGAGTCTTTCTCAGTAAAAGAAGCCTCTTGAACCTCAGAAGAGTAGCTTTCACACAGGTCTTAGCATGATTCTGCTCTTTCATATTGTATTGTTAACTTATTCCATAATAATCCCTCTGATTGTTGGCTGTGTTTTGAATGACTGATCTTTGCATGTTAACATTTAATGGTTTCACCATACCTTTTAACATTTTTGTTCTCAAATCATAGCCTATTTATATAGTTAAAGCCATCTTACACTCTTGTTTTTTGTTTTTCTAAAATTTCATAAAGATATAATGTTCATTTATCCAAATGTGCTACATTTTTCCATTTGGGGATTTGAATAGAGTTCACCTTCGCTTCAGCACATGGCCTGATGATCACTATCCTAATTATCCTTTTTTAGGCATATAGAACTTTTGAAGGTAGGATAGCTGACATTCCATTTTTGGTGGAAATGCTGCTTTGCAATCCTCAATCTTCCCAGGGGATTTCAAATCAAACTTCTGATAGAGGAGCTCAAATTCTACCTATTCCCTACACTACCATGGGAGTATAAGTCCTACTTCATGTAGATAAATTTCCCATGTTGTGAGAAAAGTATTTAATATGGAACCCATGAATTCCTCTAAACTGAGAAAAGATGTACAAATCTGACCTCATCCCATTTTTACTTCTTTGTTGTTGTTGTTTTTTAAATAAAACCCTTACCTTCTGTCTCAGAACTGATATTAAGTATCAGTTCCAAGGCAGAAGAGCCATAAGGGCTAGGTAATTGGAGTTAAGTGACTTGCCCAGGGTCACACAGCTTCAGGAAGTGTTTGAGGCCAGGTTTGAACTCAAGACTGCCTATCTTCAGACTTGACTCTCAATCCACTGAGCCACCTAGCTGTACCCCCTTCTTCCCTACCAGCCTCCTTTCCCTTTTTTTTTTTTTTTTTTTTACTTCTGAACTTTGGATAAAAATTCCTACCTGTGACTAGGAATTTGTGTATGATTTTGACATTTTCTCAGAAGGAGAGGGGAGGTAAACAATGAAAAAAAATCAATATATATACTTATAGGACAATTGACATACATAAATAAGGTTAGCTTACCTGATAAACTTTTTTAATCCACCTTAGGAAAAACTTGAATATGTCTGATTATTTCTGGAATATAAAGGAGGAAAATACAGTGTAATTAAAAGGGCATTGGATTTAGACTATGAGACCTTGATTTTGGGTTATCTTTTAATTATTAATGGCACGACTTTGGGCAAGTCTCATATTTTAACTGATATCTGTATAATTAGGTAAAGTTTTCTGTATTCTTTGTGCCTTTCCTAGTCCCTTCTAATGTGAGTACTTTCACTGTGAGTTTATCTCCATCTTTGTCTGCACATATTTGATGCCAGTCAGCAAACAGTGGTCTATGTGTTGTCTCTTTCATTAAAATGTCCACTATGAGGATATGATCTGGGTTTGCCCCTCCTTTTTTTGTATCCTTTTTGCTTGGTGTATTGCTTGGTACACAGTAAGGACTTAAATAATGCTTAATGATTGATTTTTTTGGACAACATACCAGCCTCCACTCTCACTGCTACTGGTTCATTTCTTCATGAATCTACTATTTATTTTTTAACCCTTACCTTCTATCTTAGAATTAATATTAAATATTGGTTCCAAGTCAGGAGAGCAGTAAGGGCTAGTCAATTGGAGTCAAGTGACTTGCCCAGAGTCACACAGCTAGAAAATGTCTGAGGACAAATTTAAACCCAGGGTTTTCCATCTCTAAGCCTGGCTTTCTATCCACTGAGCCATCTAGTTGTGCCCCTCCCCCTTAATTTTCTTTTATGGTCTATATATTTCAGAGATTCCAGTATCTTTCTAACTTGCTACTCCCAGTTCCTCAATCTCAATTTAAGATGAAGAAATTATCTCTCTTTTCTGGTAACCTTAGTCTTTCAATTCCAAACCACAACACTAAGGCATTGCTGGTGAAGCTGTGAACTTATCCGACCATTCTGGAGGGCAATTTGGAATTATGCTCAAAGGGCTATGAAACAATGCATACCCTTTGATCCAATAACGCCACTACTAGGTCTATATCCCTGAGAGATAAAAAAAGGGGGATGGGAGAAAGGACCTATTTGTAAAAAAATATTTATAACTCCTCTTTTACTTTTGTGGTGGCAAAGAATTGGAAATTTAAGGGATATTCATCAATTGGGGAATGGCTGAACAAATTGTGGTTTATAATGGTGATGGAATATTAGTGTGCTGCAAGGAATGATGAACAGGATGATTTCAGAAAGGGCTCTAAAGACCTACATGAACTAATGCAGAGTGAAATAAGCAGGACCAGGAAAACACTGTGCACCATAACAGCAATATTATGGAATAATCAACTGTGATGGATTTAGCAATACAATGATCCAGGACAATTTTGAGGGACTTAGGACAAAGAATGCTAATCTCTTCCAAAGAAAGAATTTTTGGAGTCAGAATGCAGATGAAAGCATTTTCAATAGTTTATTTGGGTTTATGTTTTGAAGTTTGGGTTTTTATAAGATTACTCAGAAAAATTAACTATATGGAAATATGTGTTGCAAGATAATTCATGTGTAACCCAGACCAAATCACTTGCCAGCATTGAGAGGGGCAAGGGTAGGGAGCTAAGTTTGATCATATAACTTAGGAAAACTTGCGTGGAATTTTTTATATTATATTAAATATATATAGTAAATTCCAAACCACAAACTTAGAGTCTTGGACACCAATCATTATTGTTTATTATACACTTTAATAGCAATATCAAAAAGTATAAACACATCAGGCAAACATTAAAATATAGTTGATTGATATGTCTGGAAAGAGACAGGAGAAGGATTTTCTTTGTCCCTATGTCCTACACCACCTTTCCCACCAGGAGGAACGAGGAATGTCTGGACAGTTAAACAGAGGGTCCTTCAGGGAAACAAGAAGAAGGCACTGTGGATTACATTCTAGTAACCATACAATTACTACATTTACTGGTTCCTGGTAAGTCTCCTCTTATCTCTGTCCTCACTTATCTGAAAGTTCTACCTTGCCATCAGGATTCAGTTTCACTTTTTGTCATAGAAGGATTGCCAATTTCCTAATTCCCTGTCATCTTGAAAGGAGAAACATAGGGAAATAGTGCTAGTCATAGTCCTTCCTCTTGGGTCTCCCCATGTGGTTTTTCACTGTCTTCCTCTCTTCCTCTCAGAGAAAGTAAGTTCCTTCCAAGATTCAAGTAAATGAAATTAATAAAAAATTGTAAAATCAGGGTATGTCTGTGAATTAGCATTCTAGTTCTACTAAATTCTCAAATCAATGTCATTAGGAGAGTGGTTAAATTTGAAATAAGAGGGGGTTGGACCAGAAGACCTCTAAGGTTCTTTGTAGCTTTAAGACCTATGATCTTATTAAATTTTTTACACCAAAAAATTTTTTTTAAACCCTTGTACTTCGGTGTATTGTCTCATAGGTGGAAGATTGGTAAGGGTGGGCAATGGAGGTCAAGTAACTTGCCCAGGGTCACACAGATGGGAAGTGGCTGAGGCCAGATTTGAACCTAGGACCTCCTGTCTCTAGGCCTGACTCTCACTCCACTGAGCTACCCAGCTGCCCCAATACACCAAAATTTATATCATTCCAAAAGGTTAAAGGCTTCTTAAGGGAAGGTTGAAGACATCCACTTTCAAACCCCATGGTTTCTTTTGAAAACAAATGTTGATTTCTTTTGTTTTTTATGTTGTATATATTTCTCAATGTATCCATTCTGTTTTCTCTTCCCAGAGAGTCTTCTCATAAAGAACAAAAGGAAGAATAAAAAATTTAGCAAAACTAATCAACACATCATAAAAACAATGCCATAGTTCACCCATACTCATCATTCTCTATGTCTGCAAGAAAAGAGGAGGTGCCTTTCCGTCTCAATTTGGGAATGTTTGGTCATTATATTTTCACGGAATTAAATTTAGTTTCTTCCATGGTTGTACTTTCTATTTCCATTGTTGTCATTGTGAATTTAGTTTTCCTGGTCTGGCTTACTTCACTTTATATCAATTCATCTTCCTACTGTCTTCGGTGTCATTGTTTTTTGTGACACAGTAATAATTTTCCATTATATTCATGAAACACAACTAGCTTCTCCAAATCCCAAATGACAGATATTTACTTTGTCTCCATATCTTTTGTATTAAGTAGTACTTATTAAAAATATTGCTATAAATTTTTTGTTCATTTTGTATATTGGATCTTTTATTTTATTTTATTTTATTTTATTGTGTGTGTGTATATTGGATCTTGATTTTTGTCCTTGGCCTTCTTAATGAATGTGCCTACCAATGGGATCTCTAGATGATAGAATACGAATATTTAATCATGTTATTAGCATAATTCCAAATTGCTTTCTAGAATGTTGGAACACTTTATAGCTTTTCCAATAATGTGTTAGTGTACTCTTTTGGAAATTTGTCCAACAGTAACTATTTCCATATTTTTTCAACTTGAAAATTTGCTTAGTGTGAATTGTTTTGATTTGCACTTTTTTAAATTAATAGCTAGATGGTGTAGCTAGAGTGTCAGGCCAAGAGTCAGGAAGACCTGAGTTCAAATTTTGGCTCAGATGCTTACTAGCTATGTGACCGTGGGCAAATCACAAACCTATTTGCCTCAGTTCTTCATCTGAAAAATAAACTAGAGAAAGAAATGAAAAACCACTCCAATATTGTAGCCAACGAAACCCCAAATGGAGTCACAAAGAGTCATATACCACTGAAACAAATGAGCAAATAGTTTGAAACTATGTTTTACATGGTTGTTAATAATCATTTGCTATTTGAGGCTTTGCTTATTTAAAAACAAAAATCATTCTGATAAAAGATAAATCCATTCACTGGAAGTATATAAAATAATCTCAATGTTCATAATCATGTTGGGGGTAAAAACTTACTTTGATACTTAGATAGGTACTTGATTTTATTAATACAAGTTCTCCTTGGGACCCATAGATACATAAGTTCATATGGTCAATTTCTTATTATTTTCCCCCATTCAAAACAGATTTCCATACTAGCATGCTGAAAAAATAAAGAGAGGAGAAAAAAAAAGTGAAAACAATTTCCTTCAACTTATACTCAGACTTTATCAGTTCTCTTTCTGGAGGTAGACTGTGTTTTTTTTACAACGACTCTTTAGGAATTGTCTTCAATCCTTGTATTGATCAGGGTAGCTAAGTACTTCACATTTGATCATTGTTACAATATTGTTACTGTGTATAATGTTCTTTTGGTTCTCCTCATTTCACCTTGTGTTAATTCATGTAAGTTTTCCCAGGTTTTTCTGAAACTATCTTCTTCGTCATTTCATAAAGTGTAATCATTCCATCAAAATCAAACTCTACAACTTGTTCAGTCTTTCCCCAGTTCATGGGTATTCCCTCAATTTCCAATTTGTTACCACCACAAAATGAACTGAAATAAAATTCTCATATATATAGGTCCTTTTCCTTGAAAAAAAAAATTTAGGTAAGGAGGAGGTATGGGAGGGAATGAGGGAAAAGAGCAAGGAAGAAAGGATAAAATTTGGAATTAAAAACTTAAAAAATGACTATCAAAGATTGTTTTTATATGTAATTGGACAAAACCTTTTAATTTAATGTAATCAAAATTACTTCTTTTACTTCCTGAAATCCTTTTTATCTCTTGTTTGATCATAAAATTTCTTTTCTGATTATACATGTACTCAATGATATTTTGCATTGCAATGAGTCATGGCTGCTAACATACTAGTTCCAGTACTGAATGCTTTACTTTCTTAAGGAAATGTGCTATTTAAAGTGGTCTTTTCCTTGAGATATCTTAAGGCATTTATCAGATTTCTTCTTTTTATTTTTTAACAAAAAGAATGGGAAAATAAGTCCTACATATAACAGAAACGCAAGCCCACTATAGGAGAGAATAGTAGGGTACTCTGTTTACCCCAAATAAGTATCATATGAATAGGAAGAAATACTTGTAGAGCTATAAGAGGGAATTCTGATGTGTTACTTAGTAATATTAGTTAGTATTTATGTATTGCTTTAGGATTTCCACAGTTCTTTGCAAACATTATATATCATTTGATCCTCACAACAACTCTTGGAGGTAGTTGTTATTATTATCCCCATTATGCAGCTGAGAAAATTGAGGCAAACGGAAGATAAGCAACTTGGCTAGGAACACACAGCTGATAAATGTTCAAGATTGGATTTGAACTCAGGTCTTGATGAGTCAAGGTCCAGTGCTCTATCCATCTATCTGCCTATAATGAGTAGGATTTGTGAAGACAGATGTTAACATATAACACAAAAAGGAATTTTTTATTTGTCTTTGTGAGGGTAGATCTGGTTTAATACCTGCTATTTCATCTGAGTGTAGAATTCTCAGTGTGGAAACTTCTTTTTTTGATGCAAACAACCTGTTTTCAATTTATAATCTTAGATAGGCATTTGGAAGTGTAAAATATTAATTTGCCTAGAGTCATGTATGATTTGAACCCAGGTCTTCCTAAATCTAATCCTTTATCTATTGCTATATATACAAATATATATAAATAATATGTATATATACATATACCCATATATTGGTGATTATGTATAACACAGACACACACATACACACACATATATATATTTATATATATATACACTATGTATTAGAGATGGTTATTTAATAAAATGAAGGTGCTCAGTCAGGATTAAATTTCTAGTAGTCATTTGTAAATCAGAATAGAGAGGTGAGGGATTTCAGAGTCTCTCAGAGGCCTACCTGTTCCCAAATAGGTCCTCATGCAACCTTCCACCTTATCTCAGGTTGGCATCTCTTCTCACCTAGACTATTTAAATAACTTCCTAATTGGTCCTCCTGTTCCTAGTTTTTTCCCCTTTCTACCTCATTCTCCAGACCAGAACCTGAGTCAGTTTCCAAATCGAGCAATCTGATTATGCCACTCTTCAGCCCCAAAATCTTAGTAGCTACCCGTTCCATTCCAAATAAAACATAAACTTCTAACCTTGACATTCAAAGTCCTTGATAACCTGCATCCAAAGTGTTTTTCCAACCTTATTTTTTTAACCCTTATCTTCTGTATTGGTTCCAAGACAGAAGAGTGATAAGGGCAAGGCAATGGAGATTAAGTGACTTGCTCAGGGTCACACAGCTAGGAAGTGTCTAAGGCCAGATTTGAATCTAGTACCTCCTATCTCTAGGCCTGGCTCTTAATCTGCTGAGCTACCCAGCTGCCCCCATCTCTGGTTCCCTTTCCAACCTTATTTCTTATTATTCTCTTCACTTATCCTGAATTTCAACCAGACTAGACTAAACTGCAATGCTTTTGTCCTGTCCTCTCCTGTCTCTGCTTTGCTTATGACATATTTATGCCTAAAATGGATTCCACTTCCCATGCTTCTGTCTTCATTTGCTGAAGTCTAAAAAAACTAATTTATTAGATAATAGATTATAGTCATTAGATTATAAACTCTTTTAGAGTTCATGGGACCTGTTTGATATCTACCTTTATAGCCTCGCACAACCCTGTGCCTTAAGAATAGTGGGTACTTAATAAGTGTTTGCAACATTTAATTGGAGAGAAAACAAAAAAAAAATCAAAATGGCAAGAAAGGGATATTTAGGAAAAGAAAGAGGCAATTCTAGTCAAGGGTTCTGGAAAACCACTGAATAGTATTAGAGCATGACATACACCGGGGCATCACCAAAGAAGATTAGATGCCAAGGAAGAATGGACAGAAGATGACCTCTTTGTGCTTCTTAATTTTGCTCAGCCTCAACCAAACTCAATCCCTGTTTGATATAAGCTCACAGTTTTTTGAACATTTCTATAGTTTGATACTTAAATATTTAGGTGGCTGTTAGAATCAAAATTCTCTGGACACTATATCTTATTTTATAACTATTTATTAAATAATAAAAAGCAGTCCATAGAAGAGAAAGTACCAGCTACATGTGGCCAGCCATCTTCCCTTCTAAGTGCCAAGACTAGACACCTTCTCACTCTGGATTCCTAGCTAAAAAAGATCCTGCTTCCTCTTAGGGCTCCAATTTTTGTTCTTCCTCGGGTCCCTTTCCTAAACCTCTCTGATTGGAGGATTCTGGCCTCTATGGACAAGAGGGGAGTCAGGGGGTAGCTGGGTAGCTCAGTGGATTGACAGTCAGGTCTAGAGATAGGAGGACTTGGGTTCAAATCTGGCCTCAGACACTTCCTGGCTATGTGACCCTGGGCAAGTCACTTAACCCCCATTGCCTAGCTTGTACTGCTCTTCTGCCTTGGAATCAATACACAGTACTGATTCTAAGGCAGAAGGTAAGGGTTAGAAAGAAAACCCAAACAGATGCCAATAGTCACAAGGGGCAAGAGACAAGGGTCTTCCTGAAAGTCTGGAGACCTTTAGAGGGCCTGCATAGTGTGCATGTCCACTTTTCTCGGCTATATTAAAAGGCTTATTTCCATTTATACAAAGAGTTTTGTCTCCATCCTTTATTCAGAAAGGGGGTGGGGAAGAAGCATGTTGCAGCTTCTGTATTTAGATTAAACTTTCTTTCCTTTAGAATCCAAAGTTTGACTTAGGGTGCCAAAAAAGGGGGTACAGGCTAGTGTTAAATTTCCACTTGGCTCTTGTTATCAGAGATTAGACTTGTTCTTCGTGACTCAAGAAGGAAAAACCAGAGGCAATGGGGAAAAAAAGAAAAAAAAGGAAATATATCAGCTTCATATAAGGAAAAACTTTATAATTAGAACTATCCAATAATAGAATGGATTATCTTAGAAGACAGTGGTTGTCTTACACTGGAAATCTCTAAGCAGAGGCTGAATGACAACTTGTGAAGCATGTTGTAGAGAGGATTCCCATTCTGCTTCTGATTAAACACCAAGTTCTCTTCTCACTCTGAAATTCTGTGATCCTTGATCTTGTTGGTGTGAGCACTCATTCTGTTGAGGCATATTAACCTTTTACATCTTTCTGTCCTGTATTGTATTTGTCCATTAGCCGATATGGAGGTCTTACTTTGTTCTTTGAATATTTATGGGTCTCAGGGTAGTCCTAGGTCTATCTATCTTTCACTCTTTATTTTTTTTTAAACCTTTACCTTCCATCTTAGAATCAATACTGTGTATTGGTTCTTAGGCAGAAGAGTGGCAAGGGCTAGGCAATGGGGGTGAAGAAGTGACTTGTCCAGGGTCACACAGCTAGGAAGTGTCTGGTTTCAAATTTGAACCCAGGACCTCCCATCTCTAGGTTTGGCTCTCTGAGCCACCTAACTACCCCTATTCTTCATCCTTTCTATACAACTGGTTATATTCTCCTTTTTTGGTTATGCCTGAGATTTTACATGTATAAAATGCTTTGCAAACCTTAAATCAGCATATAAATACTAGTTTTACATGTTCTTGATTCTCTTTATACCACTTCTAAAGTCTATTTACACCTTTCATGGATCTTTTTGTTGCCTTTTGGGTCACTTGAAATTCTGATTCTTCTAGGACTTTGGCACTCTAAGATTTGGATCTTAGGTTACTGCCATTAGGGAGATATATTATATAACTTCCATCAGTTTCCATTTACTGGCTTAGCATATGGTGACAAACTTTTCTATGAGGCAATTGCTTTTCTATTGCTCTAACACAAACTCAGAATGAGTTGAATTCTCTGGAAGGATGATTCATTATTTAACATTCTTCTTGCTCTAGTTTCAGTCTCAATGGGATTTTCCATGAGGATTTTTAGGTGCTTTTATAAAAACTGCCCTTGATGAAAAATTGAGAAAAAAAAGAGGAAACTAAGGGAAAGGACAGACTTACCCATAAACTGATCAAGCCCAACTTTTGCTTATTGAGTCCATTTTTATTGTTGTTGTTTCAGTCATATCCATCTCTTCATGACATCTTTTGGCATTTTCTTAGCAAAGATACTGGAGTGGTTTGCCATTTCCTTCTCCAGCTTATTTTACAGATGAGGAAACTAAAACAAACAAGATTAAATGATTTGAATTCGGAAGATGAGTCTTCTCCACTCCTGGACTGGCATTTTATCCACTGTGCCACTGAGCAGGTCTAACATATATCAGTCCTACTATCTACATTAACCCAATCTAATGGATATGGCAAATCAGAGATTAGATCTTGGGTCACATAACATTCACCTATGTTTCTGTGAAGGACTAGCTCAAAGCAGGGTGAAGCAGGGAGGGGAGAAAGCGAGAAGGAAAACATTTTTTCCTACCTCTTCTCTTTCACCTCCTTTTTTGCTCTTAGTACCTGAGGGCCTCAGCTCCTAAATACCATTACATCCCTATAATAAGATAATAATAATTTATTTCAAATTCCCTTTCAATATTGTTCTAGATTATCATTTACAGTGACAATTATGATATAGGCATTTGTAATTGTTATTCCCATTTTATGTTGTTGTTGTTTAGTTATTTTCAGTAGCATCTAACTCTTCGTGGTCCCTTTTAGGGTTTTCTTGGCAAAGATTCAGCCAAGATTCACATTTTAATTTAAGTTATTCAGAGAGAATTTGTGAAGGTATATACATAACAATGTCACAAAATTCGAGAAGTTATTCTTATTAAAATGATGATCATTTCTATTAATGTTATTATTACTGAATATTCAATTCCATTAGGATTTAGCTTGATGACTGATCAGCTAATCCATTAAACTGTTCAGTACCAAGGGATTACTATATAAATGTGTCTCTACTTCTATACTGTACGCAATAGAAGGACATGCATGTGAGTCTTCAGCCAAACTGCATTTTCCTTAAGTGGTTACTAAGAATGAGTATCATACGATGGAAAGAAAGGTAACTCAAAGGATTTTTGATGTTTTGTTTGTTATTCAGTCATTTTTCAGTTATGTCTGACTCTTCATGACCCCTTTTGGAGTTTCCTTGCCAAACACACTGAAGGGATGGTCCATTTCCTTCTATAGATCATTTTACAGATGAAGAAACTGAGGCAAACAGGTTTTAAGTGACTTGCCTAGAATCACAACTAGTAAATGCCTGTAGCCAGATTCCAGCTCAGGAAGATGAGTCTTCCTGAGTCCACTGTGCTTTATTCACTATAGTGTCACCTAGCTGCCTTGTAATCAGAGGACTTGAGTTCAAATGCTCCCCTTGCTGATTACTACATGACAGACCTTTGGGAATTCACTTCACTTTCCTGACCCTCAATCTCTGAAATGATTGGCCTACATGATGTCTGTGGTCCTTTCCAGCTCTGATTGATTAGTCCTTCCAAACATCATTTTATTTTTCTTTCACAAGAGCTTTTGATGATTTCCTCCATAGAAATGATGAATTTGGAAATTTCTAAGTCAAAAAGAATTTTAATGGAGATGGGACCTGGAGAGCAAGGATAGGAAACATCTGTGGGTATATAGTAGATACCCACAACAGGAGCAATTCAGATTTTATAAACCTCACAATCAAGGAGCAAAATCATCCTCTCTGCAAGCAGATGCAGTTCATAGCCTCAGCCACTAGGTGGCAAAATTGTAGAGCGAAACAGCTCAGGTTACCACAGCTATCAGTCCAGAAGGGATGGATTTAAAACTAAAATAAGAAAAATTATAGCATCCAAGAGCTGTTTTGAAGGGGGAAAAGAAGCTAGTCCCTCAGTGAGGTTTAGAATCTGGAGACCTAGAAGGCCACAAAGGCATTGACGGAGGAGAAGCATTCTATGGTCTAGAACACAGTAAACACTCTAAAAGAGGATTCAAGGAGGCAATGTGATGTAATGAAAAGAACACCGGCTCTAGAATCAAAGGACTTGGGTTCAAACCCTCCCTCTGATGTTTACCATTTATGTGGCCCTTGGCAGTTCCCTTTGCTACACCAAGTCTCAGTTTTACCATTTGTAAAATGAAGGAAGTGGACTAGATAATAACACTTTAACTATGTACCAGGAACTGGTCTAGGTGTTTTACAATTATTATCTCATTTAATCTTCACAACAACCTTGGGAGAAAGATGATATTATTATCCCCATTTTACAGATGAGGAAACAGAAGCAAATAGGGTTAAGCGATTTGCCCATGCAGCTAGTAAGCATTTGAATCCAAATCTGAAGTGGGTCTTATTCTCTTTTCACTACTTTGTAAGATGCTTCTCTTGACCAGGCTTTGGGAGGATGGAGAGTTGTGGAGAAACAGATAACAGAAGCAAGTACCAGCCTGAAAGTCAAGACTGTCGTTGTCCTAGTTCTGTCACTAATTTGTTCTGTGACCTTGGGCAGAACACTTGATTTTCAAGCGATTTCAAAATTATCTAATCCAAACTTCTAGTTTTATTGATATAGGAATTTTATCTATTTACATTTAGTTTGTATTTAAATTTAGGAAAGGGAAAGGGATTTTGACAAAATTACATAGAAAATGAGTACATAAGGTAATAACCTGGGGTTAGATTTTGAACCCAGGACTTTGTGTCCAAATCCACCTGGCCTCACTGCCATAACTTCTCCTGCATCTCAGGTTTCTAACCTGTCCAATGGGAGTAGGGAGTGGTAATAATACTGGCTCTCCTTAGCTCACTGGGTGATTGGGGGATCAGATGAGATAATAGATGCAAAAAATAGAAAGCATTAGACAAATGCATAATATTAGTCATGTTCCCTTGGTTACTTTGGAAATTTTTTCAGTCAAAAGTATCACCTCCTCTTCTCTACAAAGTCACAATGCAAAGATATGGATTATGTGTCTGACTATGTGTCCCAGTGACCAGGGGATGAAGAAGATGAAAGAGGATTGATTGCACAAAGTATCCTTAGATTTCACATTTTCTGTACTTTTAGACTTACTCTGACCAGTTTGAAAGAGGCAATCTATGTTAGTTAAGTGATCAAAGGAGGCTACTACTCCCACCCACAAGGTAGGGGCCAATAAGAGCATCTCCCTTTTAGGTGATGGGGGCGTTGTCCTACCAGAGACCAGTCCTGAATCTTCCACTGCAATTACTCTGTAGTTCTTTTGTTTGTTTTTAAATTTATCTACATGCACATTTCTTCCCCCATCTCAACAAAATGAAACAAAATAAATAGAATATAAGTCCCTGAGGGCAAGGACATTTTGACTTTTGATTTTGTATCTCTAATACCTCTTCTAATGCTTGGCACAAAGAATTTAATAAGTACATGTCAAACAAATGACTTCATTTTTAGAATTCTGTTCATGACTAGTTGTCTGAGATTTCTCGCAGGGAACTCTGGGTAGAGGCAAAATGAGTCCCAAAGTCATTTGAGAGATCATCCTAAAGATCTGACATATTCTGTAGAAATCTGGAGCTTGAGTTTCTGGGTCACAGTATACAAGTAGTTATTTTGGTACTTATTGTATCTCCCTATAAGAGTTGAGTTCAATTTGTGCCATTCAACACACATTTACAAGATACTTCCAGTGGACCTGACATGATTTTAGATTCTGTAGATATAAATGCAAAACTAAAGCAGTCTCTGACCCCTCAAAGATTTTAGATTTTTTGGGAAAGAATTCCATGTAGATATAGATTGTGCCATATTTAAACTTTGTTTTTCCCCAATTTACCCTGACACAATACTTTCCATAGAATAGACTATACATACATAATATAGCTATTATATATACTATTATATATACACACATACATATGTACACATATGTATATATACGCAAAGTGCACAAACATATGCAATATGTATGCATATATGTAAAAATGATTAGTGATAAGAGAGGAAGAGAAATACAGTGAAAAGATCAGAAGTTAAGCATTTTTCTTGATCAGGCTAACCTAGAATAGGACATTTTCCCAATGAGACTGTCAGTTCAGTAATATTTCCTTTGTGCTAAATGATTTTAATTCTTGATTTGTTCTTTGGTCTGTAAGATGCTGTTTGGGGAAGGCAATAAATATTGTAAAATTGGACAAACGTGTTTAGCATTTTCTGCCACCCAATTTTAGGAACCCTTTAATCCTTTATGATATGCTTCCCTCTTCATAAGCACAAAGTAATAATAGTAGCTGAAATTTATTTTGATGTCCAACATAAGTTAATTTTAAAAAATTAATCTTAATTAATCTTTATATGAATCAAATAAAAATATTATCTTTAATTTACAAATGAAGAAACTGATTACTACAGAGGTAAGGTATTTTGTCCAATATCATGCAATAGGGAGGACTAGAATTCAGGTCTCCTGTCTCCAAGACCAGAGCTCTTTCAATAATACAGTGGCATGCAACAGTTTTTTATTTCTCTTTTTTTAATACAGTAAGGAAAATAGAATAGATTCCCATAAAATTATTATAATGATCAAAAATTAATTTATTCATTTGACAAGCACTTATTAATTACTTTGTCTCAGGTACTTTAATGTATGTAGAAGATACAAGGATAAAAAGAAAAATGTCCTTGCACTCAATGGTCTTATTGCTGTACTTTGTGAGTGGGTTGAGAACAACATGAACAGAGAGATAAGTAAATTAAAAACAAAATAACCAAAATAATTTCAGTGGAGGATTCAGAATCAGCCTCAGGTAGAAATTAACACTTCTAATGAGCCTGTAAGGAAGCCAGAGTTTCTATGAAATGAAAATAAGCAGGAATTCCAAACATGTGGGACAATTTACACAAAGGCAAAAAGACCAGAGGAAAAATGTTGTGTATGACAAACAACAAGGAGGGCCAGTTGGCTTGGAAGAAAGAAAATATGTATGTGAATGAGAAGAATGTGTAGTAAGCTTGGAAAGATAGTCTGGAGCCACATTGTGAAAATACTTTAGATATTAAACAGAAGGGTTTGTATTTACATTTTATTTTAAACTCTTATTTAAACTAATTTGTATTTGAAATCTTATCCTTCTGGCAATAGAGAATCAGTTGGAGCTTCTTGAGCAGAGGAATGATGTGGTCAGACCCATGCTTTAGGAATATAAATTTAGTAGCCTATGGAAGCTATGTGGAGGGTAGGTTGGAAAAGGGAAAGATCGGAGTCAAGAAGATTGATTAGGAAGCTATTTCCATTGTCTAGGTGAGTAGTAATGAGGATATGAAAGATTTTTATTTCTTAATATGCAGATTTTTAAAAAAGAAAGCAAAAAAAAGTTAACCATTAGACCTAGGTTGATATTCCAAGTCACCTGCCTGATTTAGCATTAAGGATTAAAAGCAGGAGGTACTATTCCTCTGACTAAGAAGAGAATATGCATCACTTCTCCTTCAAGGACAAAAAGCACTTCTTCTAGATGTTGTAACAAAAATTAAAGCCACTTTTTCAGAAATTACAGCAGCTAAAGTTCCACAGTTTAGAGGGCTTGAGGTAAAGTGTTCTATCTTATTCCATAAATATCCAAAAAGCTTTGAAGTAACTTCTTATAATCTACATTGTTACATTCCCTTCACATGGGTATTTAAGCTAAAATAATCACCTAGAGTAATTTTGATAATATATAAGCTGCTCGATGCTGCGTGGTTCTCAGAGTCTCTAATAATAATAGTAAGAAAAACAGCTATCACTTAGATAGTACTTACTCTGCTTCAGGGACTATGTTAAGTACTTTACAAATGTAATCTCATTTGATTCTCAAAACAATCCAGGAGGTAGGTGTATTATTATCCCCATTTTACAGATGAGGGAAAAGATGTTAAGTGACTTTCCAGGGTCCCACAGCTAGTAAGAAAACTGAACTGAAGAATTCTCCCTGCATCCTGATTACTAATAAAAATTTGCCTCTGAAAGATCTGATTTTAAATACAACTTAAAGATTTGTTTCACCAATCTATCAAAACCTCTAGTTTATTCTGTTTATTTGTGTATGTAGATTACTTCTTGGAATTTTATTTCTTTTTTTTTAAACCCTTACCTTCCGTATTAGAATCAATACTGTGTATTGGTTCTAAGGCAGAAGAGTTTGTAAGGGCTAGGCAATGGAGGTGAAGTGACTTGCCCAGGGTTACACAGCTAGGAAGCGTCTGGAGTCAAATTTGAACTCAGGACCTCCGGTTTCTGGGCCTGGCTCTCAATCCACTGAACCACCCAGCTGTCCCCTAGAATTTTATCTCTTATGAATTACTGGGTCTTTATCCTGCTATTCTTCCTATGTCAGTTAGTCAACAAGTCAAAAAGCATTTATTAAGTGCATAATATATGCCAGGGACTGTGCTAAGTGCTGGAGATATAAAGTCAAAAGCAGTGCCTACCTCCAAAAAGCTTACAGTCTAATGGGGGAGGAACATTTAAGCAACTAGGTAAAAACTTTATATATACACACACATACAGACACAGATATTACTTATTTATCCTTGTTTATTCTTAAATTCCTGTGATTTTAAGGCACTGATGACATGGGCAAAAACAACATTCAATTTGCCAAATATTCATTTGATACCTCTCATAGTCAATCAAACTATCAGTCAAAAAAATCAAAACTGAACACAGTGATTCTAACAACTAAGACTTGCCCTAAAGAAGAAATCCAATAATCATATAAAAAATCTAAACAATTAAAAATGCTTATTTTTTTCAATGTGCAACTTAAGTGACAGCTCTCTGGTGAGGCCTTCTCTAATGCCTTCAGTTGTTGGCATTTTCTTCCTCATTCTATTGCTTTTTCTTTTTCTTTTGCATTCCCCCTTCCCAAATCTGTATCATTCTGTTTCTCAAGAGCAGGAAGTAGTTTATCAAGGCTGTGTTGACTTCTTAGGTAAGGGAATTGTGTAGTTCTCCTTCCTTTTAGCAAGTAATTTCATAAGGCAGGAGAGCCTCTCCAAAGATTAAGCCAATAATAATGTTCTCAATTGGGTGAACATGTTTGTAAATAGATAGAGGAGAGGAGATGATTTCAGATCTAGGAAGACTTTGAGGGTTATCAATTCCAACTCCCTCATTCTGAGGTTGAGCAAGCCACAGCCCAGGAAGTAATAAGAATCAGAGTAGGACTTAAATTCATAGCTTATGACTTAAGAATCAATGTGATTTCTCCCAATGCTTAAGGAGATGCCACTGATTTCTTGTGATTTTGTGATCTGGATTTCTGGTTTTACCTTGTCACCAAAAAGAACCACTGGAATGAAGAGAAGAAACTTTTGGCCCAAAGATTTGCCAGACAATAGTCATATTCTCTTAGTGAAGAGAATGGGACACACATTTTCAAGAGATAAATACAGTGACATGAAATGAGAAAGACAGAGTATGAAGATTACAGAGACAGAGATTATGTTTTCTACCAACCATACCTTGTAGGAGGTTTAAAAAAATCATAGTGACTTACAGGGGTAGCAAGATAGCACAGTGGATGAAGCATTAGGATTAGAGATGAGAAGATAGGTTAAATCTGACCTCAGACACTTTTTTTCTTTTTTTTAAACATTTATTAATATTTATTTTTTTGAAAAGTTAACATGGTTACATAATTCATGCTCTTACTTTCCCCTTCACCCGCCCCCCCCCGAATTCCCCCTCCCCACCATGGCAGATGTGTATTTCCACTGGTTTTAACATGTGTCATTGATCAAGACCTATTTCCAAATTGTTGATAGTTGCATTGGTGTGGTAGTTTCGAGTCTACATCCCCAATCATGTCCACCCCAACCCATATGTTCAAGCAGTTGTTTTTCTTCTGTTTCTACTCCTATAGTACTTCCTCTGAATGTGGGTAGTGTTCTTTACCATAAATCCTTCAGAATTGTCCTGGGTCATTGCATTGCTGCTAGTACAGAAGTCCATTACATTCGATTTTACCACAGTGTATTGGTCTCTGTGTACAATGTTCTTCTGGCTCTGTTCCTTTCGCTCTACATCACTTCCTGGAGGTCTTTCCAGTTCACATGGAATTACTCCAGTTTATTATTCCTTTGAGCACAATAGTATTCCATCACCAGCATATACCACAATTTGTTCAGCCATTTCCCAATTGAAGGGCATACCCTCATTTTCCAGTTTTTTGCCACCACAAAAAGCACAGCTATAAATATTTTCATACAAGTCTGTTTATCTATGATCTCTTTGGAGTATAAACCCAACAATGGTCTGGCTGGATCAAAGGGCAGGCATTCTTTTATAGCCCTTTGAGCATAGTTCCAAATTGCCAGCCAGAATGTTTGGATCAGTTCACAACTCCACCAACAATGCATTAATGTCCCAGTTTTGCCACATCCCCTCCAGCCCTCAGACACTTCTTAACTGTGTGACCTTGCAGAAGTCACTTAACCCCATTGCCTAACCATTCCTACTATTCTGTCTTGGACAGAAGGTAAGAGTTTATTTTTAAAAAATAATAAAGATTTCTCCCTCATAGACCTTTTTCTATTCTTTCATTCTATGTTGAAAAGTGAATCTAGGCTTTAATACACTCTTCTGTGTACCAATTTGTGAACATTCAAGTAAGGGCCTACCTGAGTTGGCTTTATTTCCAAAAACTTGTATCTCTTTATTTCCAAAAAACTTGTATCTCTTTCACTAAGATAATTTGGTTTGGTTCTGGATACCCCTAAGGAACTCTGGCTGTGACTTCTATATGATTTGGGAAGGCTCTGTCCTTGTGTGCAAGAATAGCTTGCCCTGATGCTTGGCCCCTGCACTGTATCGATATGGGCTGCCCATTTGGGCATCTTTGAACTTATTCTTGTCCTGCTCTTTGCTGGCTCATCTTCTTAAATATTTCCCGGAGGGATCTTTAGGTTTCAAAAGTAGGGTTTGGGATGATAGTAGCCCTGAGGCCCTGGAGTGAGGAGCTAATGTGGTTCTACTTTCAAGATTACATCACCACTTAGGTAACCTCCTGGTCTGTCAGCTTGATTAGTGTCTCAGGGGCTATGCAACCCCTGAAATTTCCTTGGGAATTCATCTCTTATGTTTGTCCTTATTATCCACCTATTTCGGAGTCACATATGAGAGAGGAAGGAAGAAAGGAAGAAAGGAAGGAAAGAAGAGAGGGAGAGAGAAGCAGAAGGAGGAAGAGAGAGACACAGAGAGAAACAGAAAGAAGTAGAGAAAAATAGAAAGAGACAGACAGATGGAGATAGATATAGAAGGAAAGAGAAAAACAAAGAAAGATGGTGACAGAGACACACAACGAAATAAATCCTAATAGGGATAGAGGAAACTAGGGTCTCTATCCTGATATCTACTTATACTACTCTATTCTTATATCTATTTTATATGTAATCATAATAGAGTACCAATATGTGCATGTGTCACTCTATTCAAATGTAAGTCTCTTGAAGGCAAAGACTCTTTCATTTCCTTCTTTGTATCTCTAGCACTTAGTATAGTGCCTGGCATAGAATAGGCATGTAATAAATGCTTGTTCACTGATTAATTTACCATACCTTATTTGGTCCCTTAACCATTTAAGGGATACCTAATTTATTCATAATTCTTTGCTGCTACAAGAGTACCACCAAAAATACTTTCATTTATTTGTAACATTTGGGTTATATATTTAACATGAGATCTCCGGGTCAAGGGATATGGATATTTTAGTCTCTTTTATACAATACTTTCAAATGATTTTCAATAACAATCAATTCTTAGCTTCACCAACAGAACCTTTGTTTTCCTATATTTACAAAATACCTCCAATATTGACTGGCTTCATCTTTGTATTTGTAAAACTATATAATTTAACATCCTTTTAATTGACAGGAAAGATTTTTATTCCTTGATAAATAAAACATTTTAAATATTTTTCATCTTTTCAATATTATCTGCTCATTTATTCATATATTTATGTATTCATGTATTTGTTCATGTTAATATTCACTTCTTTCTCTCTTTTTTCCCTTATTTTCTCTTTATTGCTAGGGTTATATAATCAAAAAGCTCAGAGTCCACCAACAAGTGGATATTAAACTTATGATTTCTCCACATTTAGGAAGTCTTTCAGTAATGTTCTTCTGTGCTTTATTATAATAAAGAGATGAACTTGAGTTCTCCAAGGCTAGTCCTACCTAGTTGGAAGGACACTGAGACAGAATCATAAGAAGATCAGCTTAACTAAGTTCTGAGAGGCAAACATCCTCAGGCTGACCCAGTTGCATAATGATCTTTCTTGACCACATCAATATATAAAGACCATGCATTGAGGAATATCTTAGGGGTGCTGTTGGTGGAGAAAGAACTCTGTGGATGCAACCATGGACCTCTGTAGAATTCACAGAATCTCAGCTTTGGAAGGAAACTCTGAGAGCATCTTATCTACCTTGTACACGAACAGGGAGTTCTTGCAACACAAAGAAAGCACATTCATTGTACAGTGAAAAGAGGCCTGGTTTTGAAATCAGAGGACCTGGGAAAAATTTTAGCTCAGTTACTTATAATTTCATTTGTAAAGTGAGGGAATAGACAAGTTAATCTCCAAGGCTCCTTCCAGCACTAAATCTGTGTGTGACACTATGATTCCTACAACTGACCATCCAGTCTTTTCTTGGAGACCCCCAGTGATGGAATGCAGACCCTGGGCATGTAGAAATAGTTTGGAAACAGACTTATAGAGTAGCATGGTATTTTAGGGGTGACCTAGAAGAATGAAGTTTTCTTCTTCAAAACTTTAAAACTCGATCCTTTTGTTTTGCTTTGTTTTTCATGAAGACTTTTTGTCTTGGTAACTGAATTAAAGGCATCAATATATGATTGGAATGCAACAACAGCTATTTATCTCACAAGAAAAGCCTAAGTGGAAAGCAATGAAGATTTAATGCCAGGAAAAGCCTGTTTGGAGGTCTTGGTTTGTAGCTCCTTTCAGATTCATTTAGGAGAGAGACAGAAATAAAATGCATTATTTCCCTAAGAATGTGAATCTCACCATTTTAGACAGGAAGCTTGGCCTCCTGAACTGTCCCCTTCATGACTAGTTGAAAAACCCAGTTTTGCCTAAGGCAACGACTGATTTGTCCTCCCCCAAATATTCAAAAGGAGTTCATTCTAGGAGAGAAAGCTGGACTGAGATCCTAA
The DNA here is from genome assembly GCF_016433145.1 of Gracilinanus agilis. Lineage (NCBI taxonomy): Eukaryota > Metazoa > Chordata > Mammalia > Didelphimorphia > Didelphidae > Gracilinanus > Gracilinanus agilis. The sequence goes on along the minus strand of NC_058131.1, from coordinate 360,850,988 downwards.
TGTGAGAAAAGTGCTAAGACAGTCTAAGCAATATGGGACTCTGAGGAAGCATGCCTCGTAAAGGGGAAAAAGAAGAAGCATTTATATAACTCATACTATGTACTAGGTACTATGCAAAGTGCTTTTACAAATATTATCTCATTTGATTTTCACAACAACCTTGTGAGGTAGGTGCTATTATTTATTTTTATTTTTTTGTAAAGATATTTTATTTATCAATTACCCATAGTAACAATTTACCACATTAGTTTTCTGAAGTTATAGGCAAGTGCTATTATTATTTCTGTTTTGCAGATGAGAATGATGGAACAAACAAAAGTCAGTAACTTTCCAGGGCCACACAACTAGGAAGTATCCCAGGTTGAGATTCAAATTATTTTCTATTTTAAATTTAATTAATTAATTTAGAATATTTTCCCATGATTACAAGATTCAAGCTCAGGTATTCTTGAGTCTAAATCCAGCATGCTATTTATTCAGTGGGCCAACAGCTACTTCTGGTAGAAAGGAAAGAACCATGAATTTGGAATTTGAAAACCAGCCTACCAATTCTGGATCTCTTTGAGTGACCTTGGGCTAGACATTTCCCTTTTTAGGTCTTGATTTCCTTATCTACAAAATGTTAGGTTTGAGTTAGAAATTCTTTGTAATGGGATGGCCTGAACTGGTACCCTACTAGTTTAAGTCAGATATTAGAACAAAATGAAACATACTCAGAGGCCAATTCAAAATTTACCAAAAGACCAAATTGGACTGTAGAAAGGACCCTCAACAGAGATGCTACAACACTTGTTTTGGTTAGATGTAGGCCTCTTCTCTACATGGAAATGAGTCTGGTCAGCAGATCAAGGTTTGATGTTCTCCTTGTTCTTGGAACATCTGGTAAGTCTGAAGGACCCCATTTCACATGATTGAGCCTTTCAATGGCCGTTGGTGAGTAGAAAACCATTTCATTATTGTGAGAAGCTGCTAGGAAGTTGCAGCAAAAGATACAGAGCTTAAAGCTCACCCCGTGGCCCTGCCTTCTAGCCAATTGTACTTCAAGATATAGCTATCCCTTCCACATTGCAGCATCCCTGTGACCTGAAAAATCTGTGTAAATTTTTTTGGCCCTCTCTTCATGACAGAGGAAAAAGTCTGAATTTTTATTTTTCTTTTGTGAAGTTTTCATAATACTTTATTATAAAATTTGGGTTAAGTATTTGGATATAGGCGATTTTATGCATTTTTAAGTTTCTAAAATTTTTCTGTGTCATCTGTTGACCTTCTACACCATCTGTAGCTTCCATAAAACTATCCAAAAATCCTATTTAATTTCTCATGCCAACCCATGATATATCAAAACTGCTATGTGAAAGGGTACCAGGATTTGGTTTCCTTTGTTATCCTATGTATTTTGTTTTATGCATTTTAGAACTGAGACTCTATCCACAGGCTTTGCAAAATTGTCAAAGAGTGTTCAGGGCAAAAGAAAAGATTTGAGACTCCTCCTGTAAATGCTAGAAATAGATCCTCTGAGGAGAAAATAATTTCTTGTGTACTGAAGCAGCTACGAAAACCTTATAATCAATCAAAAGGTATCTGGCCATTTAACCTGTTCTGAATTCATCTATTTATACTGTCATCTTATAGTTCATATTGCATTATCTTTTCCAAAAGGATAGCCTAAAAAGCCTTATCAAATGCTTTTTAAAAATCTTGGTAATTTATACCTAAGTTATTCTCCTATTTCTAATTTTGTAACTTTTTCAAATATAAATTAGGCTAGTCTGACTTTATCAATTCTTGAAACACAAGAGATGTGGACTTCTGGTAACCAATCATCCTTTTAATAATATATTCAAGAATTTTTCCAGGAATAAAAGTTAAATCCACTGGCTGCTTATTGTTTTAAAAACTTCCTTATCTTTTTCCTTTTTAAAAAAGTCAGGACAAGACTTTCCCTTCTTTGATTATTATCAACGATTCAGAAATTGCATCTGCTCATTCTTTCAGTACCTAAAGATGCCTAAAGTATAAAATGGATCAAATGATTTGAACTCATAAGACTAGGTGAGTTCTCTTTCCAGATATTACTTAACATGGATAACAAATAGATATTGGTAATGTCAATTTCTAGGTCAGAGATAATTTCCACTGACAGAGAATACAGAAAGGAAATAAGACCTTAGTAGCTTTGAATTCTGTCTGTCATAACCCATTTATTTTCCATCTACCCTTAGCAATGGCCTATTCCTTTTATACCTCTTCATTTCACAAAATGGATTTATAAATGGATTCTATCAAACATTTTATGAACAAATGATTCTTTTACTGCATAAACCTGTTAAATAAAAACAGATAGGCACCCTGCCAAACACTTTCTATTGTAGGCTTGATAGCTAAAAGATGGGAAGATAAAGCAAAAAATAAACAAACAAAAGGCCTAAAATGGACCAGAGTAACTAATAAACACCGATACTAAAACATTAAATAAAATATTAGCAATGTCAGTGACTATAGCGATATGTTAAAAATGTAAAATATGTTAAAATATGTTAAAATAAAAAGAAATGAAAAGATGGTTCAATATTAAAAAAACTATGAGCATAATAAATAGATAACAGATAGATAGATAGCTGGTTAGAGAGATAGGAAGAAAGAGAAAGAAAAAGAAAGAAAGAAAGAAAGAAAGAAAGAAA
>NC_058131.1:360709605-360848104 GCF_016433145.1 Gracilinanus agilis | reverse complement strand
AGAAGGAAGAAAGAAAGAAAGAAGGAAGGAAAGAAAGAGAAAGAAAGAAGGAAAGAAAGAAAGAAAGAAAGAAAGAAAGAATGAAAGAAACCGAGAAAGGAAGGAAGAAGGAGAAAGGAAGGAAGAAAAAGAAAGGAAGGAAGAAATAAAGAAAGAAGAAAGGAACGAAGGGAGGAAGGAAGGAAGGGAGAAAGGAAGAAAGAAAAAGAAAAGAAAGAAGGAACTTCTTGAGAATACTATTTAATTTTTTTTTTTTTTTAATGTTGGCTTCTCCAGGACCAAGCACAAGGCCTATCACAAAGTAGACCTTAAATGCTTTCAGATTGATATGAATAATAGAAATAATTAAAACTAAATTGTTGTATTGATATGGAAAAAGTTTTTGATAAAAAAGAAAACTTATTCTAAAAATAATTTTAGAGTATTCTAATAAAATGTCCATTCTTAATATGATCAAAACTAACTATTGAAAACGAATGACTATCATTTTTTAAAGTTTTATTTTATTTTTTAGTTCAAAATTCTCTCTTCCCATGCTCTCTCCTATCCATGGGGCATCCAAGAAATACAATACCATTTACATATACAGTAATACAAATGTATTTCTACATTAGCCAGGTTTATGAATTGAAAAGAAAACGAAAGAAAAAGAAAAATTAAAAAGAAAAAGAAAAACTATGTTTCACTTTTCACACTGAGTCCATCAGTTCTCATTCTGGAGATGGATAGCATATTTCATGAAACCTTTGGAATTGCCTTTCATAGTTACTAATCATTACAACATTGATGCTCCTAAATACATTGTTCTCCTGGTTCTGCTCATTTCACTATACATCAATTCATATGAGTCTTTCCAGGTTTTTCTGAAATCATCCCCTTCATCATTTCTTATAGCACAGTAGTATTCTACTAATATAATAATATAATATTCATATACCATAACTACTTGCAGTGGGTATTCCTTCAATTTCTAATTCTTTGTCATCACACATGTGAACATGTGTACACACAAAGAGTTGATATATTTTCATATATGTAGTTTTTTCTTTTTTCTCTCTTTTTTTAATCTCTTTGGAGACCTAGGAGGTACTAATAGGTCAAAGAGTATGTGCAGTTTTATAGTCTTTTGGATAAAGTTCCAAATTACTCTCCAGAATAGTTAGACTGGTTTATAGCTACACCACCAGGACAATGTACCTATTTCCCAGCTGTTTTAATTGTGGGCCAACTAGGTGGTACAGAAGATCAGGTCTGGAGTCTGGAAGACCTGAGATCAAATCTCAGTCTTGGGTACCTACTACAATACTACTAGTACAATATTGAATAATGATCATGGACATCCTTGTTTCACTTTTAATCTTATTGGAAAAGTTTCTCATTTATCCCCATTAGAATAATGCTTGCTGTTGGTCTTAGATAGATACTATTTATCATTTTAAGAAAAGTTCAATTAATTCTTTTGCTTTTTAGTATTTTTAATAGGAATGGATGCTGGATTTTGTCAAAAGCTTTTTCTGCATCAATTGATACTATCAATTATTTTGTTATTGATAAAGTATATTATGTTTATAATTTTCCTAATATTCAAACTAATATTAAATAAATACCCATATTCTTGGTATAAACTCAACCTAGTCATGGTATATGATCTTTGTGATATATTGTTCTGTTTTTTGCTAATATTTTATTTACTTTTTTGTATCAATATTCATTAGAGAAATTAATATGTAGTTTTCATTTTCTATTTTGACTATCCTTGGCCTACGTATCAAAACCATTTTTGAATCAAAAAATGAATTTGTTAGGATTCTTTTGCCTATTTTTGAAAATAGTTTTTGTGGAATTAGAATTAATTGTTCTTTAAATGCTTGATAGTTCTAGTTCCCTTTTCCTCCTCCCTTAAGTTGCTCATTTATTGCTTCTTTAATTTTTTTTTTGTCTAGGATAGCATTATTTATGTATTCTTTTTCTTATTCTTTTAGCCCAGGAAATTTATATCATTGTAAATGCCTTTTCATTTCATGTAGTTTATCAGTTTTATTAGCATATATAATTAGGCAAAATAACTCCTAATAATTGCTTTAATTTTATCTTCACTGGTTTTGCATTCATCCTTGACATTTTTGATATGAGTAATTTTGTTTTCTTCTTTTAAAATTAATTTAGCTAATGGATTTTTCTTTTATTGATTTTTCATAAAACCAATTGTTTGTTTTATTATAAGTTCAATTTTTAAACTTTCAGCTTTATTAAACTCTTTTGATGTTCACGATTTATATTTTTGTATTTAACTGAAAGTTTAAATTTTGTTGTTTTTCTGGACCTTCATTTCTGTTTTTGCATGCCCAATTCATTGTTCTGCTCTTTTTCTTTTTTTAATTGATATAAGCATTTAGACATATAATTTCCCCCCTAACTATAGCTTTGACTGCATCCAACAAATTTCAGTACTTTGTCTCATTGTTGTCATTATATTTAACAAAATTGTTGATTATTTCTATTTATTACATATAATTATTATTACATTATGGTCAGAAAAGATGCATTTAATATTTCTATTTTTGTGCATTCATTTATGAAGTTTTATCCACTAAGACATGATCAATTTTGATGAAGGTACTATGAACAACTATACTTCTTTCTTTTCCCATTCAATAATATCCAGATTTTTATAACTAACTTTTCTAAATTTTTTCTTCTTAATTTCTTATTTATTTTATGGTTAGATTTGTCTAGATCTGGAAAAGATTAATTGAGGTCCCTCATTAGCAGAGTTTTGCTGTCTTTTTCCACCTGTAATTCATTTAACCTTTCCTTCAAGAATTTGGATGCAATGCCATTTGGTACAAATATATTCAGTTTTGATATTAATTCATTGTGTTAGCTTCAGTAAAATGAGGTTTCTTTTATTATCTCTTTTATTTAAATCTATTTTCCTTTTTATTTTCTGAAATAATGATCATAATACCTGCCTTTTCTGCTAAAGCATTAATAGATTCTATTCTGTCCCCTAATTTTAAGTGTGTGTATCTTTCTATTTTAAGTATATTTTTTGTAAACAACATGTTATTAATTACATCCATTTTGTTGTCCTCTTCCATTTGAGGGTGAGTTCATCCTATTCTCATAAAGTTATGATGGCTAATTGGGTATTACCCTCCATCCTACTTTCTTCTGTTTATGCTTTTCACTCTCTTTTATTTTGCCCCATTTCTCCTCAAGAGTCTATTTTGCTTCTTACCACTACTTCCTTTAGTCTATCCTCCCTGATATCAATCACTCTTCCTCTTTCCCTTAGCTCTTTTCCCTCTCACTCATCTGTATATATTTATTCTTCCACACTTAAAGCAATTCAGATGAGAGTGAGGTTCAAGCATTGCCAATACCCTTTCCCACCATTGCCCCCTTCATTGTATAAATTCTTTCTTGCATGCCTCAATATGTGAGATAATTTTCTCCATTCTAAATCTCCCTTCCCTCTTTTCTCAGTGCATTCCCTTTTCTCACCCTTCCATTTTAATTCTTAGAACATCTCAACAAAATATATTCACATTCATGCTGACTAAATAAGTAGATTCCTTCTACCTGTTCTGGTACTGATAAAGTTCTTTGGATTTATAAGTAGCATTTTCCCATTTAGAAATATAAAGAATTTAACATCTTTAAGTCTCTCATTATTTCTCTGACATGTTTACTTTTTTATGCTTCTCTTGACTCTTTGAATTTTTTTTTTCAGTTCTGGAATTTTCATTAGAAATCTCTGAAAGTTCTCCATTTCATTAAATATCCCTTTTTGTCCTATAGGACTATATTCAGTTTTGTTGAGTAGGCTATTCTTGGTTTTCATCCTAGCTCCTTGGCCTGCTGGAATATTATATTTAAAAACCCACTGTTCCCTTATGATGGTAGTTGCTAAATCTAATGTGATATTGACTATGGTTCCATAGCATTTAAACTCTTTCTTTCTCATTACTTGCAGTATTTTCTCCTTGACTTGGAATCTTTGGACTTGGGCCATTATCATAATTATTATTGTTTTGGTTTATTAATATTATTCATTTCTGGGAGTTTTCATTTTTTGATCTCCTTTGGGAAGTGATCAGTACACTGTTTCATTTTCTATTTTGACCTCTGGATCAAAGATACATGATCTGTTTTCCTTTATAATTTCTTGAAATCTGATCTTAAAGCTTTTTTATTCATCATAACTTTCAGATAGTCCAAAAATTCTTATTTTTATCTATTTTCCAGATCAATTGTTTCCTAGTGAAATATTCTCTATGTCTCTGTCTCTGTCTCTCTCTCTCTCTCTCTCTCTCTCTCTCTCTCTGTCTCTCTGTTTCTGTCTCTCTCTGTCTCTGTCTCTGTCTCACTCTAAGTGCTTGAAGAAATAATTTAAAAATATATAGAAGAAAACAAAAATAACAAAAAGCACAGAGGGCTACAGATAGAAAAAATGTTACTAACTTGTTAAATAAACATATACCTCATATTATATATGTTCTATATTTGTCTAATGTTCCATATGTGTGAGTTCTATCAGTAGAACCTACATAGAATATATAAAGGTTCTAAATAAGTGTGTATTCTATATATCAATGTTATCTTTAACTTGAACATATATATGCTCTATCTATCTATTACTAAGTAGAAACAAAAGTTTTCTATTCATGCTCCCTTCTTTTTGTTTTGTATTTTTAAAAAAGATTTATTCAAACTTTAGTATTCGTAAATATATTACTACTGGTTAACCCACCATCCATATCCCTCCAGCTTTTTCCAAGTATGTTTAATCAAGAAAAGAAAAACTGAACATCACTCACATCTGAGAATATGTGCCTCATTTGGTCTGCAAAGTTCATTATCTCTCTGACAAGATATGGGAAATATGGTTCATCATGAAATTAATGACTACTGTTTTTTTTCTTTTTTTTTCTTTTAACCTGAATTTTGCTCCCTCTTCATGTGGCTTTTATTACAAGATAGATCTTAGTGTGTATTATCCTTTGGATTTGACTTTCTTCAGTCTGCTTTATTTTACTTCTCATATTTCTCTGAATTCTTCATTATTCCTTTTTTATTTACACATAATGTTAAATATATATGGACAGACAGACAAACAGAGGGATAGATAGATAGATAGATAGATAGATAGATAGATAGATAGATGAAGGAAAAGGAGTTGGACCTGTGGACCTGTGATTTCATTGACATAGGAAATAGCCAACTAGGGAAATTCTTACAATCAATCAGTCAGCATCTTCTCTATATCTTAGAAAGTTTCCTAGAGGGATGTGAGGTTAAGTGCCTTGCCTAGTCACACATGTATCAGTGCTAGGGCTATATACTTATTTTAGAAGGCTGAAATTATAGAAGATTATTAAGTGATACTCTTCTTTGTACTATTATTTAAAGTTTATTATGTTATATTCTTCCTCATTCTTCTTCACATGTTGACATATTTATATTTGTTTATAGTTGCTAGGTTCACAATAAGAGGAGAAAAATAACATCAGTCATCTATATTAAGGACACATTTCTTCATTCTGTAAACAACTCAGTTGTTCTGAGGGATTGTACTTCTATAAGGGTTTTGGAGAGTTTGTCAAAAATTGTCTGTTGTGTCAAAATAAAATGTTTCAATAACTTGTTTTTGTCTCTAGACCTGCAATATCATTGATGTAGGGACAGACAGGGAGAAGAGTAGGGGAGAGATTTACTGAGAGAGAAAAAAGGAGAGGAAAAAGAATTTATTAAGTTTTTATAAAATGTTGGGAATTGTACTAAACATTGGGGTTATCAATATAATTAAGCAAAACGATCTCTACTCTGGAGGCGCTTATATTTTAATGGTGGAAGAGCACATGTATGAAGAAGAAGGAAAGGAGGGAAGTATATCTGCAGAGTGAGATAATAATGAACTAGCTGCTTTATGAGGTCCCTTCCAACTCTGAAATGATGTCCTTATTCTGCTTAAGTTCAATGGTCAAGGATGGATCATGGGAAAAAGTGCATGCCCATCTTCTGTGATTGTTCTATAATGGGTACCCCAGCATTTCTGCTACTCATTGTTGCTCAAATAAAGAATATCTATTTTATTATACAACTTAGTTTTTTTTTAAGGGATTTTTTTAAACCCTTGTACTTCGGTGTATTGTCTCATAGGTGGAAGATTGGTAAGGGTGGGCAATGGGGGTCAAGTGACTTGCCCAGGGTCACACAGCTGGGAAGTGGCTGAGGCTGGGTTTGAACCTAGGACCTCCTGTCTCTAGGCCTGACTCTCACTCCACTGAGCTACTCAGCTGCCCCTACAACTTAGTTTTGAGACCATTCTTGTTCAGCTGGAAAGTCTTTAAATGTAACATTGCTCTTTCAAGTTGGTGACATTGGTGCCACCATGGTGCTAACAATAAATTGTACTAGAAAGCACAGAAAAAATGCTGCTTTTCATTATAAGATGCTCTTGGGCTTAATTTCAAATGGGCCTTATAGGTAGCAGATAGGAAACTCAGTTCTTGCTGTATGTAATGCTGGTCCATTCCAAAAGGCATCAAGTTATCTGGTTGCTCCAGGTAAGACCTAACCTTTGTCCTTTTTCAGTGAGTCCTCTCTGATGCTAAAGATTTCTTCTTGGCCTCAGCATGTAACCCATACTAAAGCTATTGCTATGGAAAATGCAGCAGCGCTGAGCAAGTGAGAAAGGCTAATAATGTGAAAAGAGCAGCTTCTATTGCAAAAAAACAAAAAAAGGTGAGGTGGAGGTAGAATGCGTATGTCCAGAATCAGTGGGTTTATTAAAAAAATAATTTGGAGGTAGAGTTTCTATAGTAGGGCTGAAAATGTTTTCCAAAATACAGTCATCCCTCACTATATCGTGGTTCACTTATCCTGGCTTCGCTGAATTGTGAGTTTAAACAAAAAAAATTCCAATTCTGTATCACGGAGTTATGCTTATTCGGGGCACACTACAGATTGATGGAATGAAAGGCAACCAACCACAGCACTGTATTCTGTATCCTGGGTGCTGATTGGCCCAGTGACTGTAGGTTAATAAGAGTGTGGAAAAGGTTTATAGGAGAGTGGGAAGGGTTTATAAAGCCTTAAAATATATATAAATAATAACATAAATATAATGCTGCCACTTCACAGATTTTCACCTATCGTGGGTATCTCTGGAACATAACTCTGATGATAGGTGAGGGATCACTGTATTGGAATAAAGTATGATATGGAATAAAGCACACATATCAGTGATTACAAGCTCCTAGGATTTAGAACTAGAAAGGATATGAGAACTAGAAAGGACTTTAGAACACAGAATATCATATATGCTTGGGCCTAAATGGGGCCACCAGTGCTGTGAATCCTTTAGCCCCTCAGGGTAAGAACATTTGTTGATACACAAGCTGAGAAGGCACTAGTCAATCATATGTATTAACCAAAAATAGCTGCTTAGCCTTAACCCACTGATAATGATATCCAAAACTACTCTTACCAAATCCTCTCGAGGATGAAAACTGCTTAGTTGAAGAGGTTTACCACCCAATCTCGAAGATTCTCTGACTATAAGTATCCTATCAGTGGTGATAAATTCAATTCAATTTAGCATATTGATTTAGAAAAACCACATATTAACATCATCTGTACTTTTATTCCATTTTCATTTATTTATTTTAAAATTTTTCTTTTAAACCTTTCCCTTCCCTCTTAGAATCAGTACTATATTTTGGTTCCAAGATAGCAGAGTAGCGAGGGCTAGACAATGGGGACCAAGTGACTTGCTCACTGTCACACAGCTCAGAAGCAGCTGAGGTCAGATTTGAACCTAGGACCTCCTAACCCTAGGCCTGATTCTCAATCCACTGAGCCACCTAAATGCCCCCTATTTTCATTTATTTTTAAAGAATATTTCTCAGTTGCATTTTAATTTGGTTTGGGCAACACTTGAAAATGTTGTCAATGGCATTTATTAAAATTTTTTACAGGACTCCTTCTACTCAGAGAACTCTAGCCACATGAGGTTCAGTGGGTCATTCACACTACTGAGATGCTAAATGCAGGATGCTAAATGCAGCCTACTGCCAGCTGACGAGACTAGGCTTGGGATATACCTGGGGTCAACAGCATTGACATATCAGGCAGGTCAAGAGGGCATTGAACTTCAACTCAGAGGACTTGAGTTTGAAACCTGGCTATGATATTTATTTCCCTGCTTGACTTTAGGCAATCTGCTCCCTCTCTTTGGGAATCACTTTCATCTTCTATAAAAGAAAGGGAAATGCCATTCAAAGGAACTCCAAAATGCATAAGATATTTAAGAATCAATCAACCAAAGTTTACTCAGCACATATACAGATACACAAAAGAATGCTCCTTAAAAAATTAAGAACAACTTAAATAGATGATCAGTGCTCATGGATAAGCTATGCAAATATACTAAAAATAATAATACTGTGGAAGTTAATTTATAGTTTTAATGTAATAACTAAACTATTGAAAGAATATTTTATAGAACTCAATAAAATAATAACAAAATTCATTTAGAGGATATAAAATATCTAGGGAAATAATGAAAAGAGGAAGAAAAAAAGGAGAAATCACACTTCCAGACCTCAAACTATCTTGTACACTATTAGATATCATATCCATTTGGCACTGGTTCAAAAACAAAGGGGAAAATTAATGGAATGGAATGGACAAGGGAGAGTCAGAAATAAGGGTATTCTATAACCCATAGTTTATGCTAAAACATATGCTACTTAGGAAAAAACTTTCTATTTGATAAGAACTACTACTAAAAAATTAGAAAACAATCTGGCAGAATTATGCTTAGATTTATACCATATTTCACAATAAATACAAAATAAATAAATGCTGCCTATTAAAGGTTATACTATAAAACAAAGAGCGCATTCACATATTTCATAGCTATGACATATAGGTATACTTATATGTAAAAAACATGAATATATACATGTAGGTTGTTCTAAAAGTTCAATGCAGATTGAAGTTACTAAAGCTTACAACTATATTAAGAATTTTGCTACATCCAGTATATGTTCAACAATCAGACACATGTTATGTATAATGCATATGTGTTTATATGCATATAAACCATGCCTTATGCATGCATGTGTCTCTGTGCATATAAATAGAACCTTCTAATAAATAAGTGCTCAAAGGCTAGAAATAAGCAGTTCTCAAAAGAAATGTAAACTATTAACAATCACATGAATTAATGAATGAATGCTCCTAGACACTAACAGTAAGAGAAACACAAAGAAAAACAAAGCTAAGGTTATAATCAGTTAGGTAAAAAGTTTTTTTTATTAATTATTTATTAAGTATATACTTTTTAAAAAAATTTATTTATTATATACTTAATATGTACTAAGCATTAATTAATCAATTAATTAATAAACTAACTAATAGTACTAAAATGTACTAAGTATTAATTTATTAAGTATTTACTATGTGCCAGGAATGAAATACAAGGAAAGGCAAAGGACGTCCTGGATCTCATGGGGAGAGTAGAAAGGAAAAAAAGAAAGAGAAGAGATATGAGAAGACAACTCCTTACATTGAGAGGGGAACACAAATTTGGAACATCACATATATTTTAGTATATATACATATATTGATGTTACTGATTTTTCTCTTCTCTTTTTCTCCCTTGAAAAAGCCTTATTTTTTCTTTAAAAAAATCTTTGTTATATTGTATGGCTCTGTGGGAGGGAGAGGTGAGAGGTAATGGAAAGAGTTTAGGTGACATAAACAAGATATCTATTTGTTTAAAATAAAATATAAATATTTTTAAAATGAAAATTTTAGTCATAAAATTATGAAAAAAAAAGCATGAATGGTTCCAAAGAAGACATGAGGAGACATATCCCTTATTCCTGTTCAAGGGTAGGATGATCCACTAGTATAAAACATTGCATATATTGTCAGATTTTTAAAAATGTATTGATCAGTTTTGCTAATCCCCTAGTTCTAGGATCATTTGTTGAAATATGATAGCTAGGCTCTTTCTTTGATCATGGCTTCAAGTAGTCCAAAAAATCTATTATCTCTCCTTAATTTATTTTCTAGGTCAGTTGGTTTTCTGATAGATAGTTCACATTTTATTCTATTTTTTCCTCTTTTGATTTTGTTTTGTGGTTTCTTGATGTTCTATTGAGGCATTATCTTTCCCTTAACCATTAATAAATATTAAGGGATCATTTTCTGCAGTGAACTTTTGTATAGCTTTTTTTCTCATTTGGCCCATTCTTCTTTTAAAGAACTTATTTTCATCAGTGAGGTTTTATATTTCTTTTTCCATTCCCAATTATTTTCTTCAATTTTTTGGCCTCTTTTACCAAGCTGTTAATTGTCTTTTCATAATTTTTCTTCTGACTGTCATTTCTTTACATAATTCTCCTTCTACCCCTATTACCTAAATCTGAAAGTCCTTTTAAACCTCTTCTGGGAATTCCTTTTGGACTTTTACCCAATTAACATTTTTTTCTCCCTTTGAGACTTTGCTTGTAGCAATTTTGATATCATTGTCTTCTGAGTTTTTGCTTTGATCTTTCCTGCCATCTTAGTAGCATTTTATCATCAGGCTCTTTTTATTATTGTTTGCTTCTTTTCCAACCTATTTCTTGTCTTTAAACTTTATGTTAAGTTCGGCTATAGTTCCTACTATTATTGGGGGAAGGTGGTCATTGTCTCAAACTTCAAGTTTTTTTCATTCCATTGTTTTCAGAGAAAGTTCTGGGGCTTTGAAAGGTTTTGTTGTTTTCAAAGTGATAAGATCTAGGGAAATGTGAGCACTACTCTCCTGGTTTGTGCTCTAGTTCTTACCCAGGATGGGTTCTTGATCCCTCAGGACTGCAATTGATATGATCCTCAGGGGCCCTGTTCCTTCTTTGTGAAAATTATCTTTTCATCTCTTGAACTGTAATTCAAAAGTGGGTATGGGTAATGGAATTGCCAAACAGTATTCAGTCCTGCATTCACTGCTAGTACAGAAGTCTCTCATAATCTCTTTCTGACCAGTTGCTAGGTTCCCTTATTGTCATTAGCTTAAGAGCTCCTGAAAATATTCCTGCTTATGTTGCTACCACATGGTCCTACCATTGGTATTGTGTTGACATGGATTTCAGCCTAGCCTCTGTCTCCATGTCACAGATCTCTCCTTCCAATTTCCTGAGCAATCTTGGGTAGGAAAAATGTCTCAATGTGGTTTTTTGTGATCTCTGCCTCTACATTATTTAATTTGAGTAATTATTTAAAGGAATATTTGGAAGGGAATGTTGAGTGAACTAGACTGAGTACTTCTTCTACTCTTCAGTCTTTCAGTGGTTTCTTCCTATCTTCTCTGTACCCTCTGGTCCTATTAAATCTGGGAAGTTTTAAATTATGATACGTTGAATTATCTCTTGTAAAGTGGAGAACCTTGAACTTCATGACCCAGAAATCCCTTAGTATTTCTCAAAATTCCCTTTAATCTCTCCTGTGCCTCCACATTTGTGTGGTCATGTCATTGTTTTATAAGTTCTATAGCTCCTCCCTCTCTTTCTCTTCTTCACAAGTGTGGCTGAAGTTAGTTTAGTGCCTTTTTTACTCTAGTTTTTTTGTCAGTTTATTATTAATAAAACTTGGTAAAATATAATACCTAGCTCTTGTATATTAATTTTAAAATCCACACTCTCCTTGAAATATTTTCTAGTTGAGTTATTTCTGATAGAAGATACTTTACATTTTATTAAATCTTTTTATTTTATTCTAATATTTCTTCATGTATCTTGGAGTTATTTATTTCTGCTTAATGTATTCAAGTTTTCAGAGAGTCTATTAATTGGGTAAGGTTTGCCACCTGAGTTCAATAATGCTCTCAAATACTAGTTGGGTGACTCTCATCAAACCACCTAATTTTTCTCAACCCATTTCTTCACCTGTGAAATTCAAATAATAACAATACTTACCTCTCATAGTTAGTTGTAAGGATCAAGTGAGATAATATCCATAAAACACTTTGCAAATCTTATGGTATATAAATATTAGTTAGTATTATCCTTGATTTTTAAAAATCATATTTAAATTGGGACAGGGTAAAGTTTTAAAGGAACTGAACTTTTTGGCATTGTAATACATAAAAAGGAAGAAAAGCTCTAGGAAATTTGCACATAAAAATGCTGGCAACAGGGCTGCTTCATAAGGAGGATGGATAAAGTTTCTGGGTTGTAAGAAGAAGCATGAAGATTTAGGAGAAGCAGACAGCTCTTATAAATAGGAAGGTGTTCTGGAGTTACAGGACTAGGTCGAAAGAGGAATGCTAGTGGCCCAGGTGGTTAGGAGCATGGATAATGGCTATAGGCAAGTGCTCACAAAGAGGCCAGAGGTGGTAAAAGGACATTCTCAAGTTCTCTCTGAAGTATTTTGGTATCCATATGGAGACATGGGAGACCCTGGCATAGGGCCATCCAGCATGGAAATGCCTATATCAAATAAGGCACTATGTTCTATGAGCAAAGCAAAATTTCAGGAGCTTAAAAGAAATATCAGATGTGCAAATTTAGAGACATTGCCATCCCAAATGTTCACGTGGACTATCTGTGCCCTGTCTGTGGTACAACCTTCTGAGCTCATATTGGTCTGATTGTCACAGCAGGACATACATTACATTGATCCCAACATAGTAAGGTCATTTTGGCCCTCTTCACATATGAAGGACAACCACCACAACCAAAGGCTACAGATGTCAGTGCAAAGGAAATTCAGCCTTCTGAAAGAAGGATGTGGATAGTTGATGCTTTGCCCTGAAATAGTAATGTATGAAGCAGTGAGGTGACTCATTGGTTCTATGAATTTTTTTGTGACCGTGTGACTCTTCTCTGGAAAGGATGGAATGGTATTACCTAGAAGATGGCCTCTGACTATTCCTTTGCTAACATGGCTGATACCTTCTTAGTCTTTTATATGTCATTGAGTAAACATGAACTATGCTAATACCTTAGTGGATTGGTTGCTTGAAGAAAAAATGGACATTCAGGGATATAAGTGAGAGGCAGATATTCCAAGAAGGTAGGTTCAAAAGGGAATAGAGAGTTGTCCCTGAGAGACTTTAAGGATGAATAAATCCTATCTCTTTGATCCTAGAATTTTTGTAACGGACCAGAGTTTTAAGGCACATGGGTGTATGTGTATATATATATGTAGAGGTGTGTTTATTTGTAGATATATGTATATATATATATATATATATAGTATATGTGTGTGTTTCTGTGTATATATGTATTTGTGTGAATATGTGTGTGTTTGTATGTGATGGGGTGTGTAGGGGTTCATAGTCCCAAGAAACTTTGAGGATTCTCAGGCAAAGCTTTATGGAGGAGATGCCAGTTGAGATGGGCATCAGCTATTAAAGCATGGTTAACACTGTCAAGTGCTTAGAGACTTTCTATTGTAAATGCATTTCGACACCACTTTCCATGGCCTTAACAGGTATTCCCGCCTCTCTGTGTATGTATACTATAGTCTAATCTTGACTTAATTATACCCTTGCTATGAGTAGGTTGGTGGACCATTTGACTGCTATATGCTTCAGTTACCTTGTTTATAGGACAAAGGAGGAAGAATGGATGCTCATCAGAGAGAGTGGGAGCCATAGAGATGTTATTTAGCTAGCTCACCTCATGCTTTTTTCTAATCTTGTACAGAGCCAAACAAATGAGCCAAATAAATCTGAAGAGTAATCACTATATTTATGGCCTTTGGAAGAATTAGAAGGTAGATGTGTGGGCTGGAATTATTTTAATATCAATTCATTTTGAAAGGGTAAGAAATGCCCTCAGTAGCTTCATTGAAAAGGCTTTTCTTTTCACATCTCATGATTCATTCTTACATTGTTTGTGTTTTATTGTCTAATTGGATATAGTGAAATTTATTCTAGACAATTGGAAGGGTGGGGGGTATGATTAAGAGAGTTAATAAGGCCAGCAAGCTAGACTATAAATCACAAACCTTAATTGAAAAAAGTACCCACTTAATTTTAGGAGTTAACAGGAATTCCTAAGTATAGATTTTTAAAGAAAAGTCCTGAAAAGGATTTTTGAATTTCCCAATGTTCTTTAATATAGGGAAAAGTCATATGAATATAAGGCAGAATTTCCATCTGATCCTGATTGGACTTTGTGACCTAATTAAAAGGAATATGTAGTGACATATCAATGGAGGGTAGTGAAATGTCTTTCCTGGCAAAGTCAGGAATTATAAATGTGAAACAGGCATATAGTGTCAGATCTAGTTAATGTGCTGGTTAGTTTTACTGAATTGCTTTTTTCCTCTATTTTTTATTCTTTGTTATAAGAGATGGCACAGAGGAAATACAAGGGAAAAGGGATATATTTGGAGAGGCAGATGATACAAATACAATCAATAAATATTTAAAGACATCAAAGGCAATTATAAAGGACAAGACATTTTTTTTTCAAAATATCCATTTCAGGTTAATACTGTTCCCATTCTCCCTAAAATCAAGAGGAAATCTAATATTTTAAAATAAAGTCATAGATTATAACATGTATAAAGTGCTTTGCAAACCCTAAATCATGGCAATATAAATGTCACCAGTAATGACAAATGAGAACATCATTAATAATGATTATACATTAATATGCCTTGTTAAGATTTGTAAAGTATTTCCCATACTTTATATCTCCTTTAGTCTTCACAAGCCTCTAAATTGGATGTTATTTCTATTTCCAGTTTACAGATGAGGGAACCAAAGTACCCAAAGACTCTTTTACACAGGAGGATTGGATACGGATAATGCTGTTGGAAATTATTGTTCAGGTAAGAGTTTAACTAAGTGGCATTGGGCACTTCTTACAACTCTAAATTTTATGGTCTGACTGTTTAAAATAACTCTTGGGGAATTTTTTGTAGTTGTTTTTGTTTTTTGCTGGTGCAGTGGATAAAGCCTAGTCCTGAGTTCAAATTCTGTCTGAGATAATTACTAGCTCTGTCACCCTGGGCAAATCTAATAACCTCTCTGGGAATCAGTTTCCTCATCTCCAAAAGAGGGGATTGAACTGAATGACCTCTGAAGTTCCTTCTAAATCACCATCTATGATCCTTTGGTATATATGGGCATGTGTACAAATAAATTCTGCACTCAGGAATAGTTCATCCATGTGTGGTGGTCAATTTTCCTCTATATTATTGTAAATTTTCCCTATAAAACACTCCCATTTGATAGTCATATCCTAACTCTTTCCACTTTCTCCTGGAAGGAAAGAGCAAAAAACATTTCTGCCCCAAGCACAGAGAGCCACTGAGAAGCCTTAGTCTTGTGTGGGCAGGAACAGGCTTGTGATTCAGTAATGTCTGATTGTGACACAAGATAATTCATGTTTCCAGGATGCTGTGGGTGCAGTTAGCTTTGATACCTACTTAAAAAACCAAATAAGAACTGGGAAAGAAAGTTGAAGAGGAGACTTGATAATAACCCTGAAACACATGTAGGTTATTATAAGCAGGAAGGAAGCCAGCTTTTATCTATTTTCAGCAGGAATGGAATAAAGGCAAAGAGCTGATACCTCTGCAGAAAGAATTAAAATAAAGTGTCCTTGGAATATAGGACTGTTATCAGGGTTCATCCAAGTCAAACTTGTATCTTAAGTAATGACAATTTTTAGGCACTGTGGAATAGTATAGGACTCAGGACTTAACAAGAACTGGGTTCAAATCCTACTTCCAGACTTTTGAGTTATGTGACTCCAGGCCAGTGTTTTAAAACCTTTCTCAGCGTTAATTTCCTCCTCTGTAAAACAGGTATATTGAAAATAATGTTAATAAGGATAAGAGTAAGGAAAATAAGAATAAGTTGTAACTGCCTCATAGGATTACTGTTAAGCTTAAATGAAATAATGTATATAAAAAGACAAGCAAACATTAAAATTTTTCAGAAATGTGAATAATTTTTTTTATCACTCCTTATATCTTTTCAATTTCTTTCCCTTTCTAGGGCTCTTATTCATAGCCCACTACCTGCCTTGGGTCACTTCTTGATACTGTCCTGCAGAGCTTAAATTCCATTTTTCTAAAGCCTCCTTGAAGACAAATCAAACAACCTAGCTGACAATCTTACCTAAAGTTTTAGGGGAAAAAAGACATAGCTGAAATTGGGGATATTCAGTTAACTCCCGTTAGAGGTGAATCTATTCTGGAAAAAGTTTTTAGATTGGGGTTTTTGAACCTAGATCCCATGAATAAATTTCAGAGGATCCATGAACTTAGATAGGAAAAAAGGTTGATTTCCACTAATCTTAATCTGAAATCTAGCACTTCTATTATTCATGAATTTAAAAAAATGCTCCTGGAATATATTCTATTATAATTTAATTTTATATTATATGCATATAATTTATAATTTAATATAGTTCAAGTATTATTGATCTTATTTGACAGATGAAGAAATTGAGGCTCAGAAATTAAATAATGTTTCCCTGGCCATGATATTGATAAGAATTAGAGCTAAGATTGAGTTCATGTCTCCTGATTGTACATCCTTTTCCACCAGAGGCACAAACCTGCCTTTCATAAATGAGTATTTATAAAGAGAATATACTATCCACATCCTTGAAGCACCTGAAAAATTCTTTCATGTACATTAATTCTCAGTAAAGCTTTTTCAAGCAGAACACCTTAACTTCCCAATATTTACCAAGTTTACATAATGTTCTAGCCTCAATAGCAATGGTTTCTATAGGATAGATGTATATAAATACATGAGACAGCCCACTGGAGTGAAAAATATCTATTTTCTAGTAAAGTACAAGCTCCTCATGCCAGCATTAATAGAATACTAAGGTCAGCGTGTTTGTATAAAAATATTTATAGCTGTACTCTTAGTGACAGCAAAAAATCAGAAAATGAGGGGATGTCCCTCAATTGTGGAATGGTTGAACAAATTGTGGTAAATGATGGTGATGGAATACTATTGTGCTATAAGGAATGGTGAATTGATGGATTTCTATAAGAAATGGAAAGACCTACATGAACTGATGTGCAACGAAATAAGCAAAACAAGGAGAACAGTATACACAGTAAGAGAAACATTGTGGGATGATCAAATATAATAGACTTCTCTACTAGCAGCAATGCAGTGGTCCAGAGCAATTCTGAGGGACTTATGGAAAAGAATGCTATTCACATCTAGAGAAAGAACTGTGGGGTTAGAAATTCAGAAGAAAATATGTTATTTATCACTTGTTTTTGTGAGTATGTGATTTAGGGTTTTGTTTTTAAAGGATTACTCTTTTATAAAAATGAATAATATGGAAATGGGTTTGAGTGTTTGAGTGATAATATGTATATATATACATATTATGTATATATATATATATATATATACATATTTATGTATAACCCAGTGGAATTGCTTATCAACTCCAGGATGGGGGGAAGCATTGAGGGGAGAGAGAAAAATTAATCGTGTTACCTATGGAAAAAATTTTAAAACATAAACAAACAGAAAAGAATACTAAGGTCAAGAACGAGGCAAGGGTCAATCCTACATTCTATTTCTGGGCAAATTCTGCTCAGTTCTTTTTTGTTTGTTTTTTAAACCCTTAACTTCTGTGTATTGGCTCCTAGGTGGAAGAGTAGTAAGGGTGGGCAATGGAGGTCAAGTGGCTTGCCCAGGGTCACACAGCTGAGAAGTGTCTGAGGCCAGATTTGAACCTAGGACCTCCCTTCTCTAGGCCTGACTCTCAATCCACTGAGCTACCCAGCTGCCCCCTCTGCTCAGTTCTGGAAGAAGTAAAAATGAGAAAAGCTATTGTGTTTTCATAGGTTAGATGCCAGAGTGGTGAAAGGACTCAAAAGATAATTTGAAAAAACTAGTGACATGCCCCATAGAAGAGAAAATAGAGGGAAGTCATTTTCAGTATCCTAAGTGCTATTACATAACTTCTATAACCAGTGTAGGAAGTTGTAGAAAAACAAATGAGATTATTTCAAATCCTGAGAATCTAGTTTTTCTTATTTCCTTTCCTTTTTTGTGTTCTAGTTCTAGCTCCAATATTTGCTGTGAGATCTTGAGTTAGGCTTTCAAACTCTCTAACCCTCAGTTTCCTCATCTGTAAAAAAAGAGTAAGTCATACTTACACTGAAAGACAGGTGGCAGTAGATAGAGGGCTGACTTTGGAGTTAAGAAGGCATCTATACAAATTTTTTCCTCAAGTATATATTAGCTATATGGCTATGGGGAAGTCAATTAACCTCCCAGAGCCATAGATAACCCTCTAAGATTATAAATTACAGATTCATTATTGCTCTGCTCTAGAAGAGTTTCCATAGCAAGCATTCCGTCCAACACTGAAATCATAAGTTGAGGATTCATCCCTCTCCCACCAAATTATTGTACTATCTGCTATATGAAAAGGTGACCTTTTGTTGTGTTTCCGTCTTATTTCTTTTTATACTTAATTTGCAAAGCATACACACATATACAGAAAATTAAGAAAACAGTGAATAGGGAGATAGTTATTAAACACAAGTAGAAAACTGACCATAAATCCCTTTCTTCCTAAATGCTTAATACCATTCAATTTTAAAATGTCTTTAACTCTTCTAATAAAATAAACTTTGTGTATATCAATTATTTTAATTTAGGTTTCATAAATTATGTTTCATAAATTCTCAATGAGGCAGTTTCTCAAAAGAGATTGATCATCTTATTGATACAGGACAAACAAAATGGATGAAATAAGCATATTTCCTAGATTATGATCTGTAGTTGGTAGGCACTCTATTTACTATACATACCATATAAATATGTGTGTACGGATAGTATATGGGTGTGTATGGCTAGGATATAGGTAGGTATAAATTTCTTGCACACATGTTGCTATCGGACAATAAGCTCAGCCCCAAATTTTGTAAAAGGAAGAGAATGGATGATTCTATTTACAAAATTTCACAGATTTTCAAAATACTACATTGCCCTTTGCTCTTCCAAGAGTAATCATGTGGAGTAGTAAACCAAAAACTGGACTTGTAGTTAAGAAGTTTTCAGTTTAAATCCTACCTCAGACACTTATGGGCTGTAGGAACCTGAACTAGTCATACTGCTCCTCTGAGCCTCCATAAAATGAAGGGTCAAGATGGCCTCTGTGGTTTCTTCTAGCTCTATATCTCTGTTTCCATACTTTGAAAACATCAGTTTTCTTCTTAACAGTACATGGCTATGAGTAATGGAGCACCAAGACTTTACAAGTACTTTACAGCAAGACCACAACAATAATAGGAAGATAACAAGGATAGAAATGAGTTGGGTGCAGCATATTGACAATGATGATATATGTGTAAGAAATGTTATAAAAGATATCAGGAACAAGGGTTGTGTTTGAGCTCTCTAAAATTTATTGATTACCTTCACCACCTAATGCAGTGCCTTTCATGCTGGATATACTTAATAAGTGCTTGTTTATTACAATGTATTATATTTTGTTGTATTGAGTTGCATTGCATTGTGTAGCATTGTAAGATAAGAAAAGGAAGTAAATCAGTGCTAAATTTAGAGTGAAACATAATCGATACATAGTCCATATGCCACATTGTCATATAGAGAATATTGAAAAATAAAAAAAAAAATCTGTCCAGGGAATTGAGCAGATAAGGTATAGAGGAGTTTCAGAAAGACATACACAAATCACACAGAGTTTAAGTCATGGTTCCATCTAAGTATCAAAGTAAGTCTATCATAATCTTCATTAATTTCTCTTTAATTAAAAAAAAAGGAATTGGGAACATATTTTGTGTTCAATTCATTTAAGGGGGAAAAAACTTACTTCCCAGCTGGATAATTAATGAAATTAGTATTTAAACTTACATTTACCTCCCTGTTTTCAGCCACATTAATGAGCATGAGTATGTAAGCTGGCAGGCTTGTGAATTTCCACTTAGCCATTACGCAATCTTTTTTCTAAAAGGAGGTTGTGTTTCTGTAAAAAGCTATAATAGTCATCTTTAGCAATTAGGAAATCTTCCCAGATTAGGAGATTCCTTTACACATCTGGTAGAAGACTATAAGAAATCCTGTCAAGTTCCCATTTAATCAAATAGTATTTACTATAGAAGGATTTCCAAGCAAATGGATCATTTATTTTGATCATATTTGACCTTGTACCAATCTAGCCAAACCAAAGAATTTGGACATCTCTTTGGTTTTGCTATAACAAAATTTGATCTTGCTTCCAGCCCAACCCTCACACCCATCATCTGGAGAGGCAACTTTAATGATGAAGAAACCAGCCATCTTCACCAAACTACCAACCAACTACCATTCACAGGGCAGACAAGCCATCATAGCTGAAGCAGGAAGGCATTTTGGGGGAGAACCAGAAAGAGGTATGGGCCATTGAAGTTGATCTACTCTATTCCCCCATCTTAACTATTATTTCCCCTCAGACTCTGATGGAGACAACCTTGGACCCTGAACCCACGAACCTTAGCAATAGCAAAACTTTCAACCCAGTGGTATGATTTTAACAGCAAAAATGATATTGCCATCAACTTTGTCACTGCACCTAAGAATCATGGGAATTTCCCATCTGACTTGCAGCTAAAACCTTCCTTGTGTGTTCTCTTTCCCATTAGAATGTGACCTCCTCGAAAGCAGGGACTATCTTACTTTTTTTAGTTATATCCTCAAATATTAGCTCAGTGCTTTGCACATAAAAGGGAGGCATATAGGTGACACAGTGGGAAGAGTGCCAGATCTGGCATGAAGGAGACTTGATTTTAATCAGACACTTACTAGTTTTGTGACCCTAGGGAAGTAATTTAATTCTGTTTCCCTCATTTTCCTCATCTGTAAAATTACCTAGAGAAAGAAATAGCAAACTATTCTTGTGGGTCACAAAGACTTGGAAAAATTGAAATGACTGAACAACAACAAATTGTATAAAAATGCTTCATCATTCATTCATTCATTCATTATCTGACCTGAATTTTCTGTGGGAATGTATAGAGAGTAGTAACATGAAAAATCTAAATTAAAATATTTCATTTTTATACAGCATTTATTCACATTTATTTAGTACTCAAAACTTCCTAATGTACTCTTCTTGTAGAGAACCTTATGAACAAGGTAATATATTAACCCCATGTTATATATGGAGGAACAGAAGCTCAGAGAGTTTAAGTCAGTGGTTCCCAAAATTTTTTGGCCTACTGCCCCCTTTCCAGAAAAAATATTACTTAGCCCCCTAGAAATTAATTTAAAAAAATTTAATAGCAATTAATAGGAAAGATAAATGCACCTGTGGCCATCACTGCTCCTCCTTGGATCGCTGCAGCACCCACCAGAGGGTGGTGGCACCCACTTTGGGAATCACTGGTTTAAGTGAATCTAGTTACTTAAAAGATAAAGACTACACAGTAAGTTTTGGAAATAAGAATTCACCACAGGCTTCCTGACTCTATGACTTTAGGCTGAAAAACACTGGTATTTGACTTCAGACTTCATGTTATGATTTAAAAAAATTAATAGATTTGTCTGCCTAGGCTAATATTAAAATTTTCCTTTCCTGAGCACAGCCTTGCTAACAGCAGGGGAGTTAATATAGAAGTGTCCTGGGTGATATCAGAGACTAATTTAGGATTTAAAGTTTGCTTCAGATCCACAAAGTTGATAATCTATGTTTCAAAAACTGAGTGTTGCCCATTAGATTCTTTGGTTCTGAGGCAATAGAATTCACACTGAATATTTTCATTGAATAAGGAAACGGAATTTTGAAAGATGAATGTGTAAGTCAATTATTATAAAAAGGGAATCATTTCTATGTGACAGGGGAAAGCTTCTCCATCACAAAAGTGAGAAGGACTTGTTCTATATATATTCCTTCCCTTTGATTTTATCCTAGAAATGTGCCTATTATTGCTTCAATATGTCAAATATCTATGATTTCCCCCCAGTTGGTTACTACCTCCATCAGTGCCAATCATAATCTCAGCATTGTAACAGAAGGTCTTTAAAAGTAGCTATAGACCAAACAGATCATCCCCAGGGGGCCAACCCTTCTAGTGATGGTCCTCTCTACTTTTAGCTAGGCTGACACTTGGATGAAGGATAGACAGGCTGACACTGGGCCCCTGTCTTTCCAATTGGAAAGGAAAAGATAGAGTTTGTATTCTCTTGATGGAACTTTTGGGAACTCAAGGTCACTTTAACAAATTGATAATACATTTATTAGCATAAAACTTGAGTGGATGAGCCTATTCTTAGCTCATAGGCACTTTCCCTCACTACCTGGCATCCGCCTTGTTCAGAAGTGAATATGATTTTATAGGAAATGAGTAGGTACCAAATGTTTACCCCTACCAAATGGCCACTGTCTGAGCTCCCAGCTAAGGATTCCCTTTCCCTTCAGATTCTGTGAAGGTAACATTCAAGAGATAAAGTTAGGAAAACTGAAAGATATGAGTTCATCAAGAGTAGAGCAAAGAATTCATCATTGGAAAAGGAAGATAAAATGGATCCAAGATGGCAGAAACCAAAGGAGGTGTTCTGAATTGAGGGTAAGAGGACAATTAGGCTAAAAAGGAGTGATAAGAGCACCTAAATATCGTTATGTTGTTCTTTAATTTAACTATATATAATTTAACATCCTGAAATATCCTCACATTCTACTAAAACCCAGTAGACTTGAATCTATTGCCAATAATTTTCTCTGTCATGATGAAAAAGTCACTTTACCTTAGTGAATCTCAATTTATTTATAAAATGAAGTCAGTAAATTAGATCTCTAAACACCCTTCCTATTCTAAATCAATGATCCTATAGTTGAATTTCTATTAAAATCAATCATTCTACCAACCAACAAGTAGTTATTAAGTGCCTGCTGTTTGCTATACATTTAGGGTCCTTGGGATGCTTTGTGGTTGTTGTTCAGTCATGCCCAACTCTTCATGACCCCATGTTGGGTTTTCTTGACAAAGGTATTGGAGTAGTTGGCCACTCATTTTACATATGAAGAAACTGAGGCAAACAGGATTAAGTGCCTGTCCAGGGTCACATAGCATGTAAATATCTGAGATCAGATTTGAATTCAAGTCTTCTTGACTGCAGGCCCAGTTCTCTATCAACTGTGCAATCTAGCTTAACCTCTTTGTTTTACATATGAGAAAACTGAGCCATAGAAAAGTTAAGTGATTTGACCAAAGTCACACAGCTATCAAGAATCGAAAATTGGATTTGAATGGAGGACCTCCAAATCCAAAAGCCTGACTCTTTTACTGGACCATGATCCCTTGATTCATAAATGCTTTAGACAGGAGAAGAATTTATTTATTGAATAATTTTACACATGGTCATGCCTGTGAGTATAATTAGAAAGGATAGCAGCTGGAGCTTTAAAGGCTCTTAGAGATGATCTAGGGCCACTATGTGGCCCAGCATATAGACTATCAGGTCTGGAGTCAAGAAGGCTTGAATTCAAATCTGGCCTTAGACACTTATTAGCTATGAGACCCTGGCCAAATCATGTAACTATTTTTGCCTCAATTCTTCATCAATAAATGAGCTAGAGATGGATATGGCAAACCACTCTAGTATTTTTTGTCAAGAAAACCCCAAATGGGGTCTCAGGATTGTACATAACTGAAAATGGCTAAACAATAACAACAAAACAGCAAAATAGTATTGAAATTTAAGTTTATAGATCACCTTTCACCACCTCCTCATGTTACAGATAGGAAAATCAAAGGCCTATGCTTAACAAAAAGAAGACATTTCCCTCAAGGCTTTACAAGCAGTATGTAGGCAAAACAAAGCTATGATTCGATTCTAGGCCTTCTGATTCAAAATATTGTGCTTTTCCCACTACCTCACACTTCTTCTTAGGGAAACCAAACAGTTAAGTACTGATTAACTAAGAGATGACTTTGGAAAAATACTGAAGCATTATGGATAATCCATCCAGTGCCCATAACATTAGGAGCAAATCAGCTATTCCATATTGAGAATGAGCAGAATTAGAATTAGAGACATGTTAGGATATAATGTAAAAAGAATTTATTTATAAATCAAGATATTTTCGTTCCTGTCCTAGCTCAGCCATTATCCTTCTCTTCCTTCCTTAAAAAGGATGGTTTAGAAACTTTCAACCTCTACTGGAAAATGAGTTTGAGAACTACAAAGCAACCTCCAAATCAGAGATATGATGAAGTTATGATTCTAGTATCTGTTGAGTGGGGGAAACAAGCCCAAAAAGGATGAACTCTGATAAAGCTTCAAAACTGTCATAAATGTTTCTGCTGTCAAAGCAGCAACTGAAAGAACAGCTGAGGGAGAAAGCTCATGTCAACTTCTGGAGAACTTTAAGGGCCAAATTTGGAAAGAGATTCTAACAGGACTTGCTCAATGCACCTGCAATTAATCGTAGGCACAAACTGTTTTGCTCAAATAATTCCACCCACAATTAACTAAATGAGTGTTCTGGGGTGATGTACTGTATTTAACTGAAACTTTATCCAATTATTCTGTGATATCTTCACTTTTTTTCCTTCTCAGAATTATTACTGTCAAGATATTTATGGAGATTTAGGAACTTTCACCATTTTAGCAAGCCTGAAAGGGACTTTTAATAACTTAGTTCCTATTTTATCAGCTTTTCAGTCTCTTAGGACTAACTGGTAGTTTTGTAGCATCCTCCTTGTAGGGCTTCAAGCTCAGGCTGGAGGACCATTTGTCAGGGATGAGGAAGAAAGGATCTTTTTGTTTCATTGGATTAGATGGTCACTGAAATATTTTCCAAATGAAAATTCTAGGTTCTGAGAAGACACAATATTATATGGGGAAGCAATCTTAGAATCTAAAATGAAGAGTGTTAGAATTAAGTAATTCTATAATAATAAATTCCCTTAGAATACCAAAGATAAATTGTTGCAAATGGAAAGGATCTTAAATTAGAAATCATAGATGACTGGAAAATACTTTAAAATATTACGTGTCAGAACTATTCTTATTATTTCCCATGTGAGAGGTATTGAGTTTCCCAAGTTCTATGCCAAATAGTAACCCATACCATGGAACATATTGTGTCCTTATAAAATGATGTCAGCTTATAAAATAATGTCAGCAAAATGGCTTCCCAAATTCATTGTTATAAACAGAAAACATTTTTCTTCATTTCTCTCTCTAGCTGTTTTTTTTCCTGCCTAATATTCTTTTCTAATATGGAGAGTGTAATAATAAAGAGAGCCAGTAATTAATGTTATGATAGAAGGGAGAAAGAGCGAGTCTATGAGGTGAGACTCTCTTCTAGCTCTACCCTCATGGCAAATATGCACTGGGAGACTTCAAGGTGGTGTCACCCTGAAACTGGGTGACCTGGATGGTTGTGCCACCCCACAGGAGTTGAGGTGAGGCTTCCCTATAAGATGAGGTATGTGGTGCCCCAATACGATTCTGGATGAGGATGGGGTTCACACAAGACTCCCCTGAGGTCAGTCAACTTCACAACAGGTGGTCCAGCTTCAAGATGGAGGCAGCCAGACCAAGCTGTGGTTCCCCTCTACCTTGTTGTCTCTCAGACACTCTGGAGTGCTATCTGACCAATGAATGGGTTTTATTATTCTCAATTCAGAGTTTGGGGAAAGGGGTGAAGGGAAGAGGGATTTGGGGTGCCCTCTTCTCAATTTCTATGGGGTCCATCACTCAGATGGGATCCTTTAAGGTTCCCACTCCTAAGCATCTCCCCTTGCCCCTTCTCCTGTTTGTATTTCTATTTCCTATATCTATCCTTTTCCTATAATTGCAAGTTTTGACTGAAAAGGAGTCTCTCAGCAAGGTTGGGTAATGGGAGAAGGAGACTAAGAGATTGTTCCCAAAATGGAATCCACACACTTAGCTGACTTGATTATTGAAGTCTTGCTGGGGAAGATGTGATGGAATCTTTGACCAGAGAATCAGGGTTTCAATGTCCAAAGAAAGATCCTCAGGAAGCCCTCAAGACTGGATCCGAGCTGAGATGTCCACCTCCTCCCTCTCTCCAGTCCTCCGCCAGAACCCTCTCCTCTCCTCCTCCTCGGGAGAACTTCCCAGAATTCTCTCTGGTCTCAACTGTCACCAACTGTCACCAACTGTCAGCCACTTCTTCTTTGGCTCCTTTTGTCCCATCCCCCTTGCACAAATCTCATCGAACAAGAGCAGGTAAAATGTCTGTCTTCTGACCAAAATCTTCCTAATTAGGTATTGCTAAAGTGTATAGGGAAATTTTATAAAGATGCAAAGATAGATAAAATCAAAATTTTATGCGGATTTCCTATTTCCAAAAATTTAGTTTTATGGGTTTAGGAATGGAAAATCAAATAATGAATTGAGAATACAAGAGCAGTGAGACCAATGAGAATATTATTTGAACATTTAACATAAACAGAATATAAAAGTCATCCAATAGAAGTGTTTTTAATGCTACTTAAAATAATTTCATTCAGAAGAAATACAGACATTTGTTCATAAGTTTTTGCTAAATTTTCCCATTAACTTTAGCAATTCCATGTTTAGAAGATGATTGTCAGGAGATCATGTTCCTTGTTCCATATATCAATAAAGCATTATTTTAACCCAAGAAATAAAACAAATAGAGGAGAATTTTAAAATATATATTTCGAACAACAACAACAACAACAAAAAGCCTCTGTTGAACTAAGCTTAAAAAATTCTAGCGGAAACAATCAAAGTGCCCTTAACTTTTACAAAAAGTTGTTTCAAAATATATATGCATAATTGTATTTGTGTATATTTATATATTTTTCTTGTTAACCCGGAAAAACACAGAACTACCAAAGCAGTTACAAAGAACAAGTCTTTAATCAGGACATGAAAGACAATGCTCTTATCACCACCACACAGAATCAATGACATATACAACACCACACAGAGCTAAGCTCTGGGACTCTGGGAACATTGTCTCCAGGAAAATACTACAAACTGGAATTTTCCATCATGGAAATTTCCATCAAACTGAAGAACTTGGGGTCTTATATACATGTTAGGTACTATAGGAAAGGAAGGAAGACTGATTAGCTTACATGGAGGTTATGGAAGGAGGATTCTAACTAGCATCTGGAATCCCAAGGAGCAGCCTAGATACAACAGGAGAAATTATAATACAAAAAGGGACTCAAGATTTGATTTTAGCTGCTAGTTCTATCTAGGGTGAGATCACTGGGTACTTGATGGTTTATTGTTCAGTCTAGAACAAACCTACTAATCCTAACTAAGGTGATCCAGGGGTGTTTGAGGGTTTCATAAAACATAAAACAAGCTTGTCACTATACATGCAAGGAAACAATATATTACTCAGGGTTCATAAATTTCTATTCCAAGATTCTTAGTTCAGTTTTAAGTCTTAATAGCATAAAACTGTGCTAAGATATTGGGACATCCTGTGCATATGCATACATATATGTGTATATATATACACATATATATGTCTATTTAAAAAAATTATCTAATGTAGCTACCAAGCTCTAGGGTTATTATTTTAGTATTTTGAGAAACAGTAAAGAAATCAACTTATAAAGCTGTGCTTTTGGAAGTTAAGGGTTGTTTTTTTTCCTCCCCCTTCTGCTAAGTGGGTGGCTTCAAGTAAAACAGATTCTTAAAGGGAGAGGGGAATGGTGAGAGACAGTGACTTTAACAACCAAAGGGAGTATTAAGATACTTGCATCTTCACTAATAAATCTATGCTTGTAAAAAGGGAGGCAGAATATTTAGTTGCATATAAAATGATAATAATGTCTCACATTTCTATCATGAGTAGAAATTGGTAGAAATAATATTTTTGGAGGAAGACTTCTTTTCTATGTATCTGAGGTCACAGCTACAGAGACAAAGGTCTCTGCAAGGTAAATCAGGATGATGGAAGTTTAATAAGCATTTATTTGTTAAAATAAAGTTATCTTGTCAACACAGAATCTAGGAACCCCCAAACTTGTAGACTAGAAAGATTTAATGAACCCCAGTTTATTTAGCTTAAAGGTGACAGCCTCAGGCTTGGACCTGTCACATGAGAATTCCTTCCTGAGGAAGGGCCAAGCCCAAGCTGAGTGAACTCTTCTTGTCTCCAAAAATCTCTCCCAGTATATCACACCTTCCTTCTTAGGATCGAACTGGGGATCTCCATTTTAAGGAGACTGACATGCTGCCTGTTGCTCTAAAGAGCCACTCAGCTTGGGCTTGGCTTTTCCTCAAGTGATTTGCCCAAGATTACACAATTAATTACTGGCAGAGGCAGAATTTCAACTAGGGCTCTTTCTAGCTCAATTTTTAGTCACTTTACTACATTAAGAACAGGCAAGTAGTTCAGTGGATAGTGCATTGGACCCTGCCTCAGGAAGACCTGAGTTCAAATCCAACCTCAAAATGTTCTCAGCTATGTGACCCTGGCCTCAGTTTCCTCATCTGTAAAATGGAGATAATAACATCTACCTCACAGGATTGTGATGATCAAATGAGACAATTGCAAAGTTTTTGGCACTGTGCTTGGAATATAGTAAGAACTATATAAATGTTAGCTAAAAAAACCCATTCATTAAGGGGAATGAAGTCTACGTGTTAATTTACTAAGGAGAGAGCAAGAATGAGCTACAATGATAAGAATGTTTGCCAATTCCTCAAATTAATTTCTTATTCTCCCAAACAAATTTTGGGATTTTAGGCCTATGTACTTAGATTTCATTTGATAAGAGGAAAAAAATATATATGTGTATATATATATATATATATTTATGTTGAAGTACCCTGATTTTTGAAATTGGTCAAGAAGCCAAGCAGACATCTTACAAGATTTCAGGTCTCCATGCTATTTCCTGAGTACTCTACATCATCTCGAGGTGCACGCCTTTTCTACCCCTTTTCTAATTCCTCCTTTATATATTGTCATCTTCCATTGAAATATAAGCTCATTGGGGTAGGGGCTGTTTTACTTGCTTGAGTTTGTATCTGCAACACTAAGTACAGTGCTTGGCTATTAGTGTTTAACAAATTCTCTATTTCCATCTTTCAATGTATCTATTTATTTCTAATCTTTCCATCTCTAGCCAGCTTAATCTATATACCATGTCTATTTATCTACCTATCTATCTTGTCTCTGCCTATATATTTTTAATGGCATAGTGAAAGCAGAACCAGGTGAACATTGTACACAATAATAGCAATATTGTATAATGATCCACTGTAAATGACGTATCTATTAGCAGCAAAGCAAATACCAAGGGCGACTCCAAGGACTCATGATGAAAAGGCTATCCATTTCCATAGAAGAAACTGGTGGGATCTGAATACAGATCAAATCATACCATTTTTCACTTTATTGCCTTTATACATTTTTTCTTATATGTGTAATACATGTCTTTCATAACAGGATGAATATGGAAATATGGATTGCATGATAGCACATGTAAAACCTATATCAGATCACTTGTCATTGTGAGGAGAGGAAAGAGAAGAAGAGCATTAAGGTCACAAATTGTCCAAAAACAAATGCTAAAAATTGTTTTTACATATAATTGGGGAAATACAATAAAATATTACTGGGAAAAGAAAAAAATGATATATTGGGAAAAGTGTTGAACTTGGAGACAAAAGACAGAGCAAGATTAAAATCCTAACTCTGTTGGTAGGCAGGCATTAAGGGAGATATTACATGCAAATTAGAAGAACAGGGAATATATCACCTATCAGATATGTGGATAGGGAAAGAATTTATGAATAACCAAGAGATAGAAAGAATTGAGAAATGTAAAATGGATGATTTTTAATATATTAAGTTGAAATTTTTTTTCTACAAGTAAAACTAATGTAACAACAAATGTGAGGTGGGGGAAATTTTTTTGCACAGTTTCTTGAATAGTGATCTCATATTTAAAGTATTAGAGAATATGAGCCATTCCCCAATTGATAAATGGTCAAAACATATGAACAGATGGGTTTTGAATGAAGAAGTCAGAGCTATATGTAACTATATGAAAAATGATCTGAATCACAATTGATTAGAGAAAGACAAATCAAAACAACTCTGAGATATCTCACACTTATCAGATTAGCTAAAATGATAATAGGACAAAATGACAAATGTAAGAGATGTGGAAAAATGGGGACACTGATATACTGTTGATGGAGCTGTGATCTGATCCAACCATTTTGGAGAGCAATCTGGAATTATATTCAGAGTTATAAATTCATGTATAACTTTCAACCCAGCAATACCCCTGTTATGTTTATTTTGGAAGGTGATCAGAGAAAAAAGGAAAAGAACTCATTTGTTCTAAAATATTTATAGCAGCTCTCTTTGTGATAGCAAAAACTAGAAATTAAAGGGTTGCCTATCAGTTGGGAAATAGCTAAATAAGTTGTGGCATATGATTGTGATGGAATACTACTGTGCCACAAGAAAAAACAAACAGATTAATTTTGTAAACTAGAAAAACCCACATGAAATTGTAAAGGGTGAAATAAGTAGAATCAGGAAAACATTATATACAGCAACAGATATTATTTGAAGAATGACATGTGTATGTCTACTTCCAGTGAAATAAGTAATAAATACAAATGAATAAGACATAGTTTTTATATACATATATATTTTTACCAAATGATGTGTTCTCTAATGAAAGAAGGGAAGAAGGGAGGGAGTTAACTGGGTATTTTAATATAACAAATGAACAAGTAAATATGTACATATATATTTAAAAAGTATACTAACTCTGACATGAACTGTGTGGCCACAGGCAAATTGCTTCATTTTACAAATATTCTACATAAAAAGGATAAATAAGAAGCAATTTATTTTATTAGAGAGCCAGAAAAACCTAGAACCAGAAAGACCTAAGTACAGGTTCTGTCTCTGACATATAGTTGCTGTTTGATTATGGATGAGCCACTTAAGTTTTAGTGATACAGATAGCTGTCCAAGGAGCTTGGGTTGCCAATTGGCATAGGTGATAGGAATTTTTGCTTGAGAAATTCCCTACTTTGATAGAATCATATATAAAGTTTTTTTTTTCTAGAAAACATCAGAAAAAACATTCTTAGTTCTTCTGCAATATGCAGACTTTGGTAGTCTGATGAAAGCTATGGGTCCTTTCCCAGGGGAAAAAATGTTTTTAAATGCATGAAATGAAATACATAAGATCAGAAAGAAAATGAGGTATAATGAAATAAAGTTATATATTTTTTCATCTAAATTCACAGATGATATGAAATCTGAGTTCTACTTTAATAACACATGGCCTAGAAGAAAATCATAATACAGATAATACTTGCTCTGGCTCACTCCAAGAGTTCTCAAGTACAACGAACTTTGTAAAACTGAAAGTACAATATAAATGTGAAGTATTGTTTACTCTCTTAATTTATAGAAAAGGAAATGAAAATGCAGTGAGGTAGAGTACTTGCTCAAGGCCAGAGTCAGTAACAAACCTGAGACTCCTTTAACTGAGGCTCCTTTCCAGGGTTCTTGATTATTATCTACAATGTTCTTTTTGCTGTATCACTGTCATCTGCCTGCTTGGCAGGACTTGGTGGAGTATATTCTGTGCTGGTAGAGTCTGTAAGAGCCACAGATCACATATACTTCAAGAGATATGTCAGGAAGGAAATTACTCTTTCTTTTCCACTAATTTCTCTTGCCTAGGGGAAGTAATTCAGAGTGAAACTTCCCTGGACACATATGGACTTATCAATATATTATAACAATAGCAGGCATTTATGTCATGCTTTAAATTCTTCAAAGGACTTTACATGTATTATCTCCTATAAACTCACCAATTACTCTATGAAGTAGTTATCTAATTCTTCTGAATGTTGCATATATTATTGTAATATTCTTTCAGATTTATTCAAGTGCTTACAATAACTACAATGATAACTTTTGACCCTGTCAAAGCTACAAAATAAAATTCATACAGTATTAGATAATTACAATTTAAAAATACAAAATTTTACCTAAAATTATGAAAACTCTAAACATAAAATAATGAAACAAACATTTAGAATCCCTTGATCATATATTTACACAGCTGATAAGATCCCTTTTACTGGGTAATAGAGTGAAGCAGGGGATTTCCGTTTCAGTGTATAGAATATAAATGAAGAAAAGCACATATTTCTGACCACCCATTAGAAATTGATTTCTTTACAAATGTTGAAACCTTTAGTTGGTTTGGAAATAATTTGATGACAGATTGAAAAACTACAAATATATAGTTTAGAACAATTACTTTTGAGTACATAATTATGACATAGTTTTGAACCTATAATGCTTCAAACATGCAAATGCTTGTTACCAAGAGGGGTAAAACATTTGTAACATAATTGGATAATTGTTTATTGCTTTAGGTGTCATTATGATTTTTTTAGTATGAGTACTTTGCACTTGTCATATATGTCTTGTGGAAAATACAGAGATATGGAGAGACTGCCCTCATGAGAGTGTAAAGGAGCTGGATTCATCTCCTGGCATTGATGCTTATTAGCTTATTAGTATGAAAAAGTTGTTGAACTTCTTTTGGACCATTAAAAAAAATCTATGAAATAGAAGTTATACCTGTTTTAACACTATTCCCTCCAAGACCTTTGATAGTTTTTCTAAGAGATAGTCATGTGGTCTGTGATTTTTGAAGCTCTGATTTTTAAATGATTTACATACAGTCAGTCAATAAGCAATTATTATATTATAAACACTGTGCTAAGCACTATGGGAATATAAATGCAAGCAAAAAGAATGATAGTGACTGTCCCAAGGAGTTTATATTCCAAATGAGAAAGACCTACACATACATAAATTCTATTTGAGAAAGACATACACAAAGCTGAAAGTGGGGATGGGGATAGGCGG
Organism: Gracilinanus agilis; assembly: GCF_016433145.1. Lineage (NCBI taxonomy): Eukaryota > Metazoa > Chordata > Mammalia > Didelphimorphia > Didelphidae > Gracilinanus > Gracilinanus agilis. The sequence continues at coordinate 360,815,204 of NC_058131.1, read as the reverse complement.
AGGAGGAAGATACCCAGTATAGAGACATGATGGTAGAGTCTTGCAGCCTGGTGAGAAATCAAGAAATGGCTAGCCTGAGTTCCCTCCTTAAACAGAGGTTCTGGGCAGGATGATCCCATCAAAAAGAAAGCCCTGTGAGGCTGAGGAGGAGAGCCAACCACTAACAGACCCTTTCCAATTCAGTGAGGTTATCTTTTCTGTTTGGTTGAATTAAGATCTTACCTCACTTGTAGTCAAAGATCTAATTTATGTGGTGTGGTGTAATCTTTCACCTACTATAATCTGAATAACATCCAAATTTCGGTTTCTTACTTGTTTTGATAATAGTTACTGACTTGTTTTTTTTTCTTTTTTTGTGTAACTGATATTAGGTATGGTGGGTGTTGTCTAAGCTAGTGAGAGGAAGCTATCACCCTCCCTTTGGGAGTGAACAGGAAGAAGAGCTTTTAATCTGGCTTCTTTTTATATATCTAGGCCAGTGATGGGCAAACTTTTTAAAGAGGGGGCCAAAGGAAAGGAAAAAAAAAACATTAGGCGGGCCAATATAATTTATTAAAAAATAACAATAATACATTTTATAAAATTCTTGTATTTTTTGTGATATTAAGCCCTATTAAAGATTGAAAGATTATGAAGGAAAAAGGTCGCATCTGGCCTGTGGGCCATAGTTTGCCCATCACTGATCTAGTCCATAAATACTTAGAATGTGGTAAAGACATATAATTTTAGCTCAGTACTTATCTTGGAAATAGGAGAATAATAAAGAGATTCCCCCAGATACAAAAGTCTGGATCCTGTCTATCCTTCCTCCACTAAACTGAAACTACAAGTGTGGTCCTTTTTCACAAAAGAGGAACCTAAGTTTCCAGGTGGGGGGGTGGGAACAGATCTCAGGTCAAGAATCTATCCAAGTTATGTATGTTCCAGACATATCTTTCAATTACACAGCCCAATCATATATATTTTACATTTTAATTAAAAGACTTAAGTAAGATCACCAGTGGAAAATGCTTTGCAAACCTTAAGATTAGCATATAAATATCAACTACAGGTATCCCTTCCACATCACAACTTTACATATATCAGTTTGAATATAGTGTGGGTCAGCATAAGAAATTAAATGGGAATTTTACAGAAGCTGCAGCCAATATATGAAGACCAACAAACAACACAAAAAAAGTTTAGAAACTCAGAAATGTATAAAATATGTATAGTATTGTATAATGTCAATGATTTTATCTTTTAATACTATAAAATACACAATATCTTTTTTAAGTTAAAATAAATAAAAAATTAAAGTTTGCTCCCAAGAGTGGTAGAAGGTAATACCTGTACTTAACCCAAATTTTACAATGAAGTACTGTACATACTGCATAAAAGAAAAAACAAAACAAAATAAAAACAAGAATTGGAAACTAAAGGTATGCCCATTAGTTGGGGAATGACTGAGCAAATTGTGGTATATGATGGTGATGCAATATTATTGTGCTAAAAAGAATGATGAACAGGATGATTTCAGAAAGAACTGAAAAGATCTACATGATCCAGAGTGAAATAAGCAGAACCAGGAAAATATTGTACACAGTAATAGCAATATTGTGGAATGATCAACTCTGATAGGCTTTGCTACTCTCAGCAATACAATGAACCAGGATAATTCTGAAGGATTTATGACAAAGAATGTTATCAATTTCTAGAGAAAGTACTGTTAGAGTAAAAATGCAGCTGAAAACATTTAATTTTTCACTTGCTTATTTGGGTGTATGTTTTTGGGGCTTTGGTTTTATAAGATTATTTACTTATAAAAATGAACAATATGGAAATGTTTTGCTTGATAATATACACATAACCCAGATTGAGTTGCTTGCTAGCTCTAGGAAAGGGGAGGGAAGGAGTGAGAGAGACAATTTGGATTATAGAACTTCAGAAACTTATGTGGAAATGTGTTATAACATGTAATTGGTAAAAAATAAAATAAAATAAAATAAAAAATGGGAAAAAAAATTGAGATTTATTTTGTGCTACAAAGAGAGGGCCAAAAAAATTTACAAGGATTTTCTGAATTGTGGGGTGCCAAATCCCTAACCCTCTGTGATGTGAAAAGGATATCTGTATTATTAAGATGTTTTGATTAACCTAAGGCATGTGGCCTAGTAAGTTTCACTCTAAATAATTTCCTTTAGGTGGAAGCAGCAGAGTGATAGTTACCGGTTGACAGCTATAACTGAACTAGGTCAAGCTTTCCAACTTCAACAGAAGTGGATTTGAGAAGTCAAAAGGCTTAAGAATTCTTGGACTAGGCCAAGAAGTTGTAGGAAGTGGGGCCATGTAGTCTCAAGCAAAGGGAGTTTTCTAGCTGTGGTATCAAACAGCATGGAAACTGAATCTTCACTTTGGAGTGTGAATTTTTAGAGGAACTATTCCCATCTTCACCAGCTCATGAGTCAGTGGGAGACTATCTAAGGGTGTAAAAGTGACTTAGAATGATCCTACTGTTTAATTTTTTTGTTATATACTTTTGAGGTTGTTTTTTTTTTTTTAAACTAGAGGCAGCATTGGCACAGCGAGCCCTGAACCTCTGGAGATAGGAAGACCTGAGTTCCAATCCAGCCTTAGATTCTTACTAGCTTTTTGATTGTAGGCATATCCTTTTTATTTGTCTGACTCAGTTTCTACATCTCTAAAGTGGAGATAATAATAAGCTTCTATCTTTTAAAGTTGTTGGGAAGATTAAATGAGCTAATTTATAATTATAAATTCCATTTATAATGTGCTTTGCAAAACTTTAAGTGCTACATAAATACTATGTACTTATGCTGCTGCTGGCCTACTATTACTACTACTTATTATTATTATAATTTTATTTATGGCTTCTGTATAGTCTATTAAAAATGCAATGGATAGAGGCCTATGTCAAAAGAACCCATGTGGAGATGTGATTCCAGAGTTGAATGTAATAACAATTATTCCTATAGGTACTGCCCAGTTGAAACACTGAAAAGGGTAAAATCAAGCCTAAGTAAGACAAAGAGATTGCTCTGGTATATATGTAACCAGATAGGCTTTTTCATCTTCCTAACCTCCATTTTTTTCCTATTTCCCCCAAAGTGGTCATTTAAGTTGTTGACATCATTATAAGCTTTCTCTACTACCTATCTATCAAAATGATGAGAAAAGCATTTTTGTACACCTAAATGGAAATTTTAATTATGAATGGTGTAGAGGTTTTTAGAATCCTAGTTCTAGATTGTGTAATATTGGAAATTTGGAGGTCCTTCAACTAATTTTAAGGTCCCTGATCTAAACTTCCTGTGAACATTTAGGGCTCTTTTAAACTACATTTCCCATGATTCCTGGCTTATGTAAATGACGTAGGCAATTACCTAATAACGTAAACAGAAGGTTAAATAGTGAGTGCCTGGGTTGGTACTTCCTCTTTTGTGATTGTGCCAGGATTGCAAGAGGATGGGAGGAGCAGGTAAATGGTTGGTCCCTTTAAACAGGTTTCTTTTTCCTAAATGGCTAACAATAAACCCTTTAAAACCCTAATATTTTTAAATCCATCTTTTTATATTAATTTTATTTCTTACAATTGGAAAGATACCTTATGTTGTTCAATCATTTGCAGTTGAGTCAGACTCTTCATGACTCCATGTCAGGTTTTCTTTCTTTCTTTTTTTTTTTTTTTTTAAAACCCTTACCTTCCATCTTTGAGTCAATATTGTGTATTAGCTCCAAGACAGAAGAGTGGTAAGGGCTAGGCAATGGGGGTTAAGTGACTTGCCCAGGGTCACACAGCTGGGAACTGTCTGAGGCCAGATTTGAACCTAGGACCTCCTGTTTCTAGGCCTGGCTCTTAATCCACTGAGCTACCCAGCTGCCCCCATGTCAGGTTTTCTTGACAAAGATATTAGAGTAGTTTTTTATTTTCTTCCCTAGCTTATTTTCCAGATGAGGAAACTGAGGTAAATAGAGTTGTGATTAGCCCAAGGTCACACAGTTAAGTATTTGAGGCTGGATTTGAACTCAGGTTGGGTTTGATGCTCTAACCACTACACCACTTAGCTTAGGTCAAAAATGGCCAGCTATCTGATTAGTTTTTCTCATCTTTACAAATAAGAAGGCAGAGTGGTATGGTGGAAAGAACTCATTCTAGTTCTGGAGCCAGAGGATGCCCCTTATAATCCTACCTCTGATATTTACTACCTATGCAACCTTTGACAAGTCACTTCACTTCCCTTGCACCTTAGTTTCCTCATCTGTAAAAATGATGGTCTGGACTAGGTAGTCTATTAGATCTCTTACTAATGATTTTAAGAAAATGAGGTTCAGGAGTCCTCTCTCACATCAGGGTATGTCTGATTTTATTTTGAAGTTTTGATTATTTATGATTTTGCTCTTACAACAATGACCATTATGGAAGTGTGTTTTGCATAACAAGAAAAAAAGAAAATGAGGTTCAAGGAATTTCAGTGACTTACCAATGATAGCACAATGCACATTTTCTCTCAATAGAGACAGACACTCATTTCTTTTGCTACTTTCTCTATGCCCAGCACAGTATTGACCTTAGAGTAAATATTTGTTGATAGAGTCTAGTTTTTTCACAAAGGTAGTCCCATAGTAATTATAGCTCTCACATATGCTCTGGAGACATGGAAATTTCCTGCCACCTGACCTTTGTGTGCTTTGGGAATAATCCACCTCTTAAAAAATAAATTCAGAAAAGTATTCTCTTGTCCCCCATATCTGTCCTTGTCCTTTAGCTCCCAGGGCATGTATTGGGAAACAAAGAGATGCACCTTTCCCATCTCACTCTAACTGAGGGTGGTAGACACAAAAGAAGTTGACAATGCCACTTTGCTACTTTCCCCCCTGTTCTGTTTGGATAATTGCATTGTCAAGAATTACTTATCATACATTTAACACTTAATACCCATTTATTATGAGTTCATGTAACTGCTATTTAAAGAATAATACATGCTAACTCTTCTCTAAACCATTTGATGCCACTCTGATTCTGTAATTGCTGGTTTCTAGGATATTATGCCACCAAACCTGAAGAAATAATTGGTTGTTTCATTCCAGACAATACGTTTTCAAGATGCTTGGCACTTAACTGGCAGCTCTGTAGCTGCGGCAGAGGCAAGATAGATTGAATCGATAACTGCAGAAGGAGGTTGCTCCTAGTAATTTATTCAGTAACAGCCCTGGGGCTGCAGCACTTAAAATTGTTAAAATGGAGAGGGAAGAGAAAGAGCAGTTATTTTGTGGGGACCCTTTATTTTATGGGGTGAGATGTTTCAAGACCACAGAAAGCTAAGTGGTGGGGAAGTACTTCATCCAAAGCAAAACAGAAAAATCTCCGATTAATTAATTAATCATCAATGGTTATTGTAGTTTCTAATGGAGGTGGATATAAGCTGTGGCTAGTAATGAGGCTGATGTGTCGGTGTGTGGATAAAAACAGTATCTCATATTTGTATAGTGTTACAAGAGGTACAAGGCACTTCCATTAAACAAATTCTGTAAAGTAGATAAGTGTGGGAGGGTGATTATTCCCATTCTACAGAGAAGGAGATTGAGGTTGAGAAACTTATAATAATTCAGCAGGTAAGTGTTTGAGCCAGAACTTGCAACCAAGGCTCCTAACTCCTAGTCTAAGGTTCCTTCTATAGTATCTAAATGTCCCCAAATTAAATTTATCTTTAACACCTCCTCTCCATTTATTGAATCTTACTCCTCTATACCAGTGATGGCAAACCTTTGGGAGATGGAGTGCCAGGTCCCACCCCACTCACTCCCCACATCAAGTTCCATGCTACCCATCCCAGAAGGAATGTCGTGCCCTTCCTCCAAAATGAGTGCTGGGTATGCCCCATCCCACCCTTTTCCCTACACAAGGGAAGGAGAAAGCCCTCTTCATTGGGCTCCTGGGCAGAGGGACAGGTGAAGTGAGAAATGTCCTCAGCAAGTGTAGAGAGGGGAAGGGGAGTGGCTTGGGCAATGTGCTCCCTCTAGCTCTGCCACCTGTGAGCCACCCACCTTACCCTCTTCATGCTCCCTTTGGGCTGCTGGACTAAGTGGGTGATGTGAAAAAGTGTCCTCAGCCCAAGTGGAGAAGGGGAGGGGAGCAGCTCAGCTAGAGCCCTTCTCAACTAGACCTCTTATCCCTTTCTATTAATGACCTTTGTTGGGGGAGGCTGTGTGCCCAGAGAGTGCTCTGTGTCACATCTTGGCACCCCATCACTGCCCTACACTACTCTTTGCTCAATGGTCTTAAACTCTGGCTAGTCCTTTCTCTCTGGTTGCCTGGGAGAAGTTCAGAGAAACTCAGCCCTGCTATCATAGCTCCCAGATACATTTACATTTGAAAGGACGAGGCTTTGGAGAAAGATTGCTTAATTCAAAAGAATGGAAAGGAAAACAAAGAGCTAATCCCTCCTAGATAAGAATATCTTATCTATAATTGTAATACTAAAAAGCCTTACTAGAAATAGTACAAAATTGCTTCCTGTAAAAGAAAGCACTGTAGGATGTAGTTTAAATGGTCTTTCTACATATCAGGTATGGGTTAGGCTAAATGGAGAAAGCAATGGACAGTGTCAGAAGAACAGTTTAGAAATTTAGCTGAACAGGAGCAGATTAGTCATGTGACTTCGGCTATGTCACTTTGCCTCTGACCACTAAGGATCCTTTTGTTTTATTTTATTTTATTTTTAAACCCTTAATTTCTGTGTATTGGCTCCTAGGTGGAAGAGTGGTATTAAAGGTGGGCAATGGGGGTCAAGTGACTTGCCCGGGGTCACACAGCTATGAAGTGTCTGAGGTTGGATTTGAACCTAGGACCTCCAGTCTCTAGGCCTAACTCTCAATCCACTGAGCTACCCAGCTGTCCCCTAAGGATCCTTTTAAACAGAACATTTTTTATTTGTCTAGAAGTTGATTGTAATCTATAAGCCTGACTTCTTGGTGTCTTGGCTTCAAATCTGGCTCAAATATTTCTTGATCTTCCTTAACCTAATGTCTTCTCTCTTCAATTATCTTCAACTTATCTTGTCTATTTCTCATTTGTACAAATATTCTTTGAAGTTTTTGGTGGCCTCCTTAAGAACTACACTATTTTTTGCCTTTCTTTGTATTCACAGCACTTAGCACAGTGCCTGGCACATAGGCATTTAATAGATACTTCTTGATTTGATTTGACTTGTCTAAGCCCAGATCTTGTCTCCAAATCTACACTTTTTCTGAACTATTATTTCTTTGAGAACATTGGGGTGATGATAGCTTAAGGACAGAGAGGACTGGCAGAGAATTATTCTTACCTAATGAAAAGAATGACCTCCTACTCAAAAGAATCTTGACACTAGTGTCAGTCTGTCTAAGGCTCTTTTATTTTGTTCTCTGGAGAATGGGCACTACCAAGTCAGTGTTACAAGTATTATAGAGCCAGCAAGACAGAGCAAAGTGAGGAGGCTCACAGACTTCCTTTTATCCCCATCCCTAAGCAAAGATGGCTCCCTCCCTCCTTCACCACAGACTTGAGAGTTATAATCTTATCTCAAAAGCTAACTAATCAGAATATGCAATTTACAAACTTAATTATCCTAATTATTCAAGTGGGATTTAACCAATCAAAACAAGGATGGAGTTTAATCAGGCAGAGGAGGAGAAGATTATATACAGCTCTTAAATTTCAGTTTCTATATGTCACTTCTTATCTAGTCAGCCAGATGTACTTCCCTGAAAGGCACCCATGCTATCTTTATTCCCTACATTTTAAAGCATTTTCCTTAGTTATATGTAAAACAATTTTTAATGTTAATTTTTAAAGTTTTGAGTTCTAAACTTTCTCTTTTCTGCCCACCTTCCTTCACTTCCTCCCCACCCTCCATGTGACAGAAAGCAATTTGATGTAGATTTTACATGTGCAATCATGTAAAACATTTTTCTGTATTAGTCATTTTATGGAAGAGATCTCAAATGGTAAAAAAAAAATAGAAAGAAAGTGAAATATCATATGTTTAAGTCTGTCTTCAGACTCCCTCAATTCTTTCTCAGTGGGCAGATGGCATTTTTAAACATCATGAGTCTCTGGGATTGTCTTGGATCAGTGCATTGCTGAGAATAACTAGGACATTTGCAGTTCATCAAAAAATATTTCTATCACTATGTACATTGTTCTCCTGGATCTGCTCATTTCGCTTTTCATCAGTTCATGCAAGTCTTTCTTGATTTTTCCATAGTCATACTGCTTGTCATTTCTTATAGCACAATAATAGTATTCCTTCACAATCATATACCACAACTTGTTCAGTCATTACCCAATTGATGGACAAGCCCTCTATTTCCAACTCTTTGCCACCACAAAAAGAGTTATAACCAATATTTTTGTGCAACTAGTTTTTCTTCACCCTCCTTTAAAAAAATCTCTTTGTGATATAGACCTAGTAATGGTGTTAATGAATAGGCAGAGTTTTAGAGTCCTTTTAGTATAGTTCCAAATTGCTCTCTAGAGTTGTTGGATCAGATTACAACTCCACCAACAATGTATTAGTGTCCCAATTTTCCTGCATCACATCCAACATTTGTCATTTTCCTTTTCTATCATATTAGCCAATCTAATGGGTGATAAGAGATAACTCACAATTGTTTTAATTTGTATTTCTCTAAACAAGAGTTATTTAGAGCATTTTTCCCCATATGACTATAAATGGTTTTGATTTCTTCATCTGAAAACTCTGGCAGAGAATTAAGGATTATTATGTTTTTCATTCACTGTTTCAATGAAGCAGGCAAACATGGAGGGCAAGAAGCTTCCTGAGAGGGCAGAAAGTGGTATTGCTATGAACAGTGCCTAGGCACAGGAAGCACTGAGCTAGGAGGAAAGCAATAAAATCTAGACACTGGTATTGAGAACTGCAGTTTTTCCCCATCCTCTCTTTTCCTTTAGGAAAGATATTTCCTATTGGCAGAGGGACTAGAGACTCTCAGCTCTTCATTCCCACTTTGGGAGTTGGAACTCCTGGATTGTCAGCCACTGGCATCCATGCCTCTCTGTTTGTTATGTTTGGGTCCTTTGATGTGAGACCTGAAACCAACTTAAAATGAGTGAAAATGGCCCAAGCCTTTACCTGTAGTGAAAAGGATCAATACTGCTCCAATAATTGCTCCAAAAGCCATCTGAAAGGCACAGAGAGAGAGAGAGAGAGTACTTTCCGAGGAGTAACACTGTCAGACAGGGATGTCAGTTATAGGAACAGAATGGATATCAACAGGGAATAATATAGATGATTACACCCAACTGATCCCAGCTCCACAGAATAAGGCTTGAGAGTGCAGCAGATTGAGCACTCCAATCCTGGGTCCACAATGGTAATCAGGGTGTAAATTGTTAGAATTTTAGTTAAGGAGTTAATGCAACAGCAATAAGAAACTGACTCATTTCCCATAAGGCAAGACAGTGGGATAATCTGGACTAATGAAATCAGGGTATTTTTCATATATAGGGTAAGGAATGAAGAATAAGGGACAAGACCAAGACCCCAGGACATTTTATTCTAACTATGCCATAAATAAGGAAGCAACTCTAAAAGAGGGCAATGCCTCATCACCTGCTCAGTTAAGTCTTAATTTATATACATAGATCTTGGGGACTAGGGCCTTGCCAGTCAAGTTAATTTTCAGTGCCTCAGACAATGAGACAAAATAGGGACTGGCAGATTCTCAAATTCTAAAGGATATTCCATTATTGTAAAGATCAGTGGAAAAGAGATGCATGGGTAGGAGAACCAATTCCAATTTCTACCTTTAATAGGGAACTGGTCAGTCCAAGGGAAAATCTGCTTTTCTAGACCTCAAAGTCTAAATCTGGCCATTGGCAAAGAAACATGGGGTTTATTTTGATTGAGGTGAAAGTAGAAGTAGAGAGGGTATTATTTTAAAGGGAACAGTGCAGTTGCCACACTTTTGAAAACCCATGAAATTAGAAAGTTACTTTGGTTTAGATAGAGCTCTCTACTGCCACAATGATTTATTTTCTTGTCATTATTATGTGACACCCTTGGGCTACATGTAATCCAGGTACCCTAAATCCATCCCAGCACTTTCATTTCCCTTCTGGCTACTCTTCTGACTTTCTGAACTTCAATATCATAACCCCAAGGATGCCTTTATCTCACTCCCTTTCTCTAGTTTCCTGCTTCTTACTTTCCCTTTATGGGTTACCTTCCCTATTAGAATGTAAACTCATAGAAGGCAAGGATAATCTTTCTTTTAGCTTGTGTTTGTATCACTAGTATTTAGTACAGTGCTAGTTCTAGAAGCCTACAGAATTTTGCATAAACTGGGTTCCAGAAAAAGGCCCGGAGGACAAGAGGAAGAGAATAATATAAGAGGTTTATTAAGATCTAAGAAATTCAGTCAACATATATTTTTATTCTCATTGACTCAACGCAAAGGTTGATATAGGGGAGCATCATGAAAAAATGTTGAAAAATATAGTTCTGAAGTAAAAAAGAACAATGGTTATGTGGAAGCTGCTTGTCTAAATATCATGAATATCACTTTTAGACATGTCAGGACATTTAATAGCAGAATTATACTAGTGGTTCCTAATGTCCTTCATAAAGAAAACTATAATTAATAATGGCAAAGATTACAACTGGGAAAAGAGTAAGTTAAAATACTGAAATCATTATCAGCATACAGTTGATTCAATGATTTGTGAAAACAAAAAACAAAATTAAAATAAAAAATAAAAAGTGCAACTAGAAAGATGTGGTAGTGTAGTAGATACAGCACTGGGCTTGAAATGAGAAAGATCGGAGTTCAAATCTGATCTCAGACACTTAGGGTGTGACCCTACTTAAGTCACTTAACTTCTGTTTGCCTTGGTTTCCTCATCTGTAAAAGAGGGATAATAATATAACCTACTTAACAGGTGTGAGGGGGGAAGGGATAGGAGGAAGATCCGTAGGAAGAAGGATGGATGGGAGAAAGGAGAGAGGAAGGGAAAGGAAGGTAGTGGTCCCCAGCCCCAGCAGGGGGAAATTGACCAGAGACCTTCTGGGCTCAAATAAATGATCAGAAAACAACTTAGGTTTATAGAATAGCTAGGTTTTATTTAGATTAGGAAAGGGAAAGGTTAGGTAGGGAAAGAAGGTCTCCTACACCTCCCAGGTAAAGAGAGTCCAGGATCCAAGAGTCCAGGATCCGAGAGGCTCTGGGGCTTGAGAGAGTGTCCAGAGAGCACTGCAGGGTCCAGGGTAGAGAAATTTCTAGGATCCAGAGAGAAAAGGTGCCCAAACTCTCTCTTTTATACTTTCTCTGACACCTTCCACAAAGGAAGTGGGAGGTGTTGGGGGAAGTTGTAGCAGGGAGCTTAGAATAATTATAAACTGCACACAGGGTTGTGAGGAACAAATGAGAGAGTAACTGTAAAGCACTTAACGCAGTGCCTGGAATATAATAAATTTTCTTTGAATGCTAGTTGTCCTTGTTGTGACTCCTTAGAACTTTGCTGAGACTCCTAAATGAGAATCATAGTTGTCCAGTCTAACAAAATAAAACAAACAAACAAACAAACAAAAACAAGAGAATTAAGCATACTTTTTATTGGATGTCTAGGCCATCCAACTGCTCAGAAAGTAATAAAGTGTCTTGGACAGAAACTTTAAGTACAAAATGAAATGGTTGCAGAATTGAAGGAGGAAAGCAAATTGTATGTATGGAACTACACAGCATTTTTAGTGATGCTGTCTTTCTTTTGACAAAAAAAAATTTACCCTTTTTCACACAAACAATACATTGGTGTAAGGAATTTGCAATGAGAGAACTCTTTCCATTAAAAAGAATAGAAATTTTGGAAAATTCATCCATTACTTCTCATTTTATACAATTTCATTGGCTGCTGAGAGTATATAATCATACAATCAGTGTATGTTGGAGGGAAGACTAGGCCTTTCTAACTATAAGACCAGCTCTCTAGTGTTATATTATATCGTACCTCGTGTTTTAAATTCATATTTTTCTTTTTTTAAACACCTATCTTGTATATTAGAATTGATATTAAATATTGGTTCCAAGGCAAAACAGTAAGGGATAGGCAATTAGGGTTAAATAACTTACCTAGCATCACACAGCTAAGAAATGTTGGAGGAAAGATTTGAGCCCAGGACCTCCCATCTCTGGGCCTGGCTTTCAGGCTACTGAGCCACCTGGTACCCCTCCTCACATTTTTCTTAAAAAAAAAACAACCTCATGAACCACTTTAATTAATAATATTTTTATTACATGAAATAAATTAATATTATCCTCAATAAATACTTAACTGTTCAATCAATCAGTAATCATTTATCAAGCACCTATGATATGCTAGGCACTTTGCTAAGTGCTAAAGATATAAAAAAGAGGGAAAAGACAGTCCTTGGCCCCAAGGAGTTTACAGTTTATTGGGGAAAACATGCAGGCAAATTTTACCAGGCAAGCTTTGCATAGGATAAATAGGGAAAAAATTAACAGAGAAGGAACACTGGAATTAAGAGAGGTTGAGGAAAGCTTTCTGCAGAAGGTGAAATTCTAATTGGGATTTAAAGGATGCTAGAGAGTCATGATTACTGAGTCAAAGAGGAGGAGGGAAAGAGCTCTAAGCATGGGGTTATCAGAGAAAGTTCTCAGAGCTAAGAGAACTGACTTATTCTTAGAAGGTCCAGGAGACCAGTGTCACAGAATCAAAGATCAGGGAATAAGGCACAAGAAGTAGATTGGACAGACCTAGGTTATGAAGGGCTTTAAATGCCAAACAGACCATTTTGTATTTGATCACAGAGGCAATAGGGAGCCACTGGAATTTAATGAGTGGGGAGAAAGATGATGAAATTTGTGTTTTAGGAAAAATAACTTTAGTGATTAAATGAAAAATTTTTAGAATAGAAAGAGTCTTGGGACAGACAGATAGATTCACTAATAGGTTATTGAAATGATCCAGGCATGAAGTGATGAGACTTATACCAAAGTAGCGTCAGTGCAGAGAGAAGGGGGCATATTTGAGAGATTTTGCAAAGGTGGAATTGACAAACTTTGGCAACAGGTTGGATATGGGGGATGATAGAAGATGAGGAATCCAGGGTAACTTTGTCAGCTTGAGGGACTGGGAGAATGGTGTTGTCCTCTCTAGTACCAGGGAAGTTAGTGGAGAGGGGTGAATTTAAGGGGGAAAAGATATTGAGTTCTGTTTTGGACATGTTGAGATTAAGGCATGTGAGATTGGAGGTCACCAGAGAGATTGAGTCAAGAAAGGAAGATCTGAGAATCATAAGCACAGAGAGGGTAATTAAACCCATGGGAACTGATGAAATCACAAACTGAAGTAGTACATAGAAAGAAGAGAAGAGGGACCAGGACAGGACCCTGAAGGACACCTGATTAGAGGTTATGATCTGGGGAAGAATCCAACAAAGGCTGGAGAAGGAGCAGTCTAACAGGTAGGAAGAAAACCACGAGAGAGAAAGAGATGTCCTGAAAACATAGAGAGAAAAGAGTAAGAAGGAAGAGAGAATAATCAATAGTGTCAGACTGTTACACAAAGGTCAAAGAGGATGAGAATTGAGAAAAGGCCTTTGCATTGGGCAACGAAGAAGATTAGTAACTTTGGACAGAAGACTTTTGGTGGAATGGTAATGTTGTCAGTCAGATTTTAAGAGGGTTAAAATTCATATTTATAATCCAAATTTTCTGACTTCCATTTTACTGTAATATTAGCTACCCAAATGAGTTCTGATTGTGGATTTTATATAACATCAGTTTCAAGTAGTAAAACAATTATAAACTTAAACCAATATATGCATATGCAGAATAGTTAATGAAGTCTCCAAGCCTGTGCAATTAGGGGACAAGAAATACAGACAAAAATTTAAGCTTCAGTTGAGCTGAGATAATGTAACTATGCATTTATAATAGATGAGATCCATTTAATTTCATGGCTCTCTTCAGAAAGTAAAATTTTTAGAAGGATAAAGGTTTTTTTTTTTTTTTAACAAAAAGTGATATTGAAATAGCTGCTAACAAGCTTAAGCCTGTAGCTGAAGTTAAGAGAAGCAAGAGCAAGTCTGACAGAATTCAAGAATAAAGAGGAGTTGAGGAAGCAGAGGTCATAATGAGGAAGAAAAATAGGTTTGGTAATGGAAAAGAAATTGGAAATGTAGCCAGTTTATTGTCTGAGAGTGTTATGTCATAGAGTAAGATATTAGTGAAGGTAATTTAGAGAAAACATAAAGAGTAGGTCTCAGAGTTAAGAAGACCTGGATTCAAGTCTACCTCTGACACATACTAATTGTGACATTTTCCCTAAGTTTCATAATAACCTTCCTTGGTATGCAAATTAACTATGGAGGCAAACACAAAATCCTAGGTCATCAGTTTTCAAAATTTCTATTGCTTCATATTCTCTTTAAAAATATATTACTTATTTTTTACATTAGAATTTTTTAAAAATTGAATTCTAAATTATCTCTCTCCCTCCAGCCCTAATCATACCCATTTAGAAGGTAATATCATATGAATTAAACATGTGAAATCACTCAAAACATTTCCATATTCCCTCCATCGAAACAAAAGCCAAGAAAAATAAAGAAAGTGAAAAACATTTTATTTCCATTTGTATTCAGAGTTCATCAATTTTCACTCTGAAGATTTTTCATCATGAGTCCTTTGAATCGTCCTAGATCAGAATAGCTAAGTCTTTCACAGTTGATCATCATTTCAATATCGCTGTTACTGTGTACAATGATCTCCAAGTTCCGCTGACTTCATTCTGCTTTAGTTCAGATAGGTCTTCTCATGTTTTGTTTTGTTTTTTGTTTTTCTTAGAACATCCTGCTTATCATTTCTTAGAACATAATAGTAATTCATCACAATTATATGGCACAGCTTGTTCAGCCAATGCCAAATTGATGGGCATCCCCTCAATTTCTAATTCTTTGTCACCACAAAAAAGCTGTTATAACCATTTTTATGTAGATGTCTCCCCTCCCTCCCCCCTTTTTTTTTATCTCTTTGGAATATAAAACAAGTGGTGATATTGGTACATCAAAAGATAGGTACAATTTCTAGAATAGTTCATGGTTCCACTAACAATTCATTAATGTTCTTATTTTTCCATATCTCTTCTAGCATTTGTTATTTTCTTTTTCTATCATGTTAGCCAATCTGACTGATGCAGAATGAAATGAGCAGAACCAGGAGAACATTGTACACAGCAAGTAAATGATTGTGGAACAATCCTATGTAATGGACTATGTTACTAGTAGCAATGCAACAAGCCAGGATTTGGGGTTTAGGCTTTAAAAGATTGCTCTATAGCAAAGATTAGGATTTAAAAGATTACTCTATAGCAAAAATGAATAATATGGTGCAGGAAGTCATCAAAGCCCATAACGTTTAGCATAGCTCGTCACCAGCTCTGGAACCTGCAAAGCAGGTGTCAGAAGGATGGAAATTTCTCACTCAGTTTCCCCTATGTGACTTTTTTCTCACTAGCATTCACTTTTTACTGAAACTATTGCAATCAATATCCTTATTCAGCTCCAGAGAGACACAGAAAGACAATACAGGTTCATGGCAAGAACAACCATAGTCACAGACTATACACTATCCCAAAATAAACCCCTAAACAAACCCCCATGATACAGAAACTTCCCCTAGACGTCACTTCACAACAAACCAGCATATAATGAGTTAATGTTAAAGATTTTAAATCTCTAACTCAGATTCCCATAAACAGGTGCCTGCAAGAACAGGCCAGAACAGTCTTCAATTTTTCCCCCTTCCAGATCCAATTTGGTACAGTAATTTAATATAAAAGAACAATGAATAAAATATGAAGAAATTGTCTCCCATGAAAAGGCCTGTACGTTCTCACCACTGTAGCCCAAGAGATACATCAAACACACCTAACACATTGTCTCCAAAGATGAGATGTATGGTGGGAATGGAATTCATGCCAACATTTATGTAATCTTGAGAAAAATGATATAAAAATTAAAATCAGCAGATGGCACTTCAGATCAGCCACTGCAAACTCTGGCTCTTCTCACTCCATTTTCGCTCAATTGTCCTGCTCCCAAGGGGAACTGGACTGCTGGTAATCCCCCTTCTACCCCCTAGCAATATAGAAATAGGTATCAAGTGATAACATTTGTACAACCCAGTGGAATTGCTTGTTGGCTCTGGGAGGGGAGGGAAGAGGAGAGAATCATGTAAACATGGAAAAATATTTAAAAATAAAAATTAAAGAAATAAAACCTAACATAATCTACTTCTCCTGACCCAAAAAAAGTTAGCCAATCCAACTGCTGTGAGGTGGTACCTCAGCATTGCTTTAATTTGTAATTTTCTAATCAATAGTGATTTAGAGTATTTTTCCATATAACTATAGATAACTTTGATTTCTTTGTCTGAAAAACTGACTAGTCCATATCTTTTGACAATTTATGAATTGGGGAATGACTGTTATTTTTATAAATTTGGTTCTGTTTCCTATATATTTGAGCAATGAGTCCAACTTTTTCCCAATTTCCTGCCTTCCTTCTAATTTGCCTGCATTGGTTTTGTTTATACTTTTAAGAATTTGCATGCTCTGCCATTTGGTGGATATGTTTTTATATTGATATTATTTCATTTTCTATGGTGCTTTAAAAATAAAATATGATTTTCCTAATCACCTCTTTTAATTACCTCTTTTGGCTTTTGTTTTCTCTGAGATCATGATTACTATATTGCCTTTTTTACCTCAAGTGAAGCATAATAGATTCTGTGTTAATTCCTTAATTAACTGTGTGTGGTCCCTATTGAAAAGTTTATTTTGCTTATAACCACTGCCTCCCTTAATCAGCCTTGCCTTTTATCACTCCCCTTGTCCTCTTATTTCCCTATTTTATAAGCTAGATTTCTATGTCTAACTGAGAGTGTATACATATTTTTTCCTCTTGGA
Organism: Gracilinanus agilis; assembly: GCF_016433145.1. NCBI lineage: Eukaryota > Metazoa > Chordata > Mammalia > Didelphimorphia > Didelphidae > Gracilinanus > Gracilinanus agilis. Next base: position 360,798,214 of record NC_058131.1, on the reverse strand, counting down.
ACTAATTAATTCCAATGAGTTTGATGTTTAAACCTTGCCCTTCACCACCTCCATTTTTCCTCCACTATGAAAGTTCTTCCTTGTGGACCTATTTTATGTGACATAATATTCTTCATTCTTCTTCTCCTTTCCCCTTTCTCCCAGTTCTTTACCCATTTATGTTTTGGGGAGGGATAATTCTAAAATAATAAATTCACATCCATACCCTATGTCTATGTAAACTCTTTTTAACTACCCTAATAATGATAAAGTTCTTAGGAGTGACATGTATCATTTTCCCATATAGGAATGTAAACAGTTGAACCATATTAAGTTCCTTATTATTTCTCTTTCATGTTTATTTTTTATCTCTTTCTCTTGAGTTTTATTTTCGATGTAAAATATTCTATTCAACTTTGATCTTTTCATTAGAAATAGTTGAAAGTCCTCTAGGTCCTTAAATACTAATTTTTTCCCCCTTGAAGGATTACACCCAGTTTTGTTAGAAATGCAATTCTTAGTTGCAATCCTAGTTCCTTTGCCTTGAGGATGTCACATCTCATTCCCACTACTCCTTTAGTGTAGAAGTTGCTAAATCTTGTGTGACCCTGACTGTGGATCTATGATGTTTGAATGGTTTCTTTCTGGCTACTTGTAATATTTTGTCCTTGATTTGGAAGCTCTGGAATTTGGCTGTAATATTGCTGGAAGTTTTTATTTTGGAATCTCTTTCAAGAGAGGACTAGTGGATTCTTTTAATTTTAATTTTACTATCAGGTTCTGAGATATCAAGGCAGTTTTGCTTTATATAGATATCCATTCCATGTCATGATTTTCCACATTGTGGTTTCACTGTATCACAGATTGGCATAAGAAACTGAATAAGAATTTTTGGGAAGTTTGCAAAAGCTGTAGACAGCACAGAAAAAGTTTGGAAACTATATAGCTTATGATCAAATACTTTACACAGATTTTACAATAAAGTACTATAAATGCCCCATAAAAGAAAAGGGAAAAAATTCAGACTTTTTTCTGGTACAAAGGGTGGGCAAAAAAGAATTTTATATGAATTGTCAAGATTATAGGGATGCTACATCCTAATTACTATGATGTAGAAAGGATATTTGGAATTTCTTGAAATATGTTGTCTAGTCTCTTTTTAAAAAAAACATGTACTTTCTGTATTAATATCAATTCTAAGACAGAAGAGAAGAGAAGCAAGGAGTAGGCAATTGGGATTAAGTAATTTGCCCAGGGTGATAAAGATAGAAAGGGTCTAAATGTCAGATTTGAACACAGGTCCTCTTAGGATCTTTTGATCATGGTTTTCAGGTAGTTCGATAATTCTCAAATTATCTTTTCTCAATCTATTTTCCAGGTCAGTTATTTTTCTGATGAGATATTTCACATTTTCTTCTATTTTTTATTATTTTGACTTCAATTTTTTTCTTGAGGCCCCTTTTGAAATTAGCTTTGCTGGCCCAATTATACTTTTTAAATAATTATTTTCTTCAGTGAGTTTTTTGTGTGTTTTCTTTCTCAGCTGTCCAATTCTGCTTTTAAAGGACTTGTTTTCAAATTGTTAATAGTTGCATTGGTGTGGTAGTTTCGAGTCTACATCCTCCATCATTGTCCGCTTCAACCCATGTGTTCAAGCAGTTGCTTTTCTTCTGTGTTTCCTCTCCTGCAGTTCTTCCTCTGAATGTGGGTAGCGTTCTTTACCATAAGTCCCTCAGAACTGTCCTGGGTAATTGCATTGCTGCTAGTACAGAAGTCTATTAAATTGGATTTTACCACAGTGTATCAGTCTCTGTGTACAATGTTCTTCTGGCTCTGCTCCTTTCACTCTGCATCAATTCCTGGAGGTCTTTCCAGTTCACATGGAAATCCTCTAGTTTATTATTCTTTTGAGCGCAATAGTATTCTATCACCAGCATATACCACATTTTGTTCATGGATATAGGTCTTGACAATGACACATGTTAAAACCAGTAGAAATGCATATCGGCCATGGGGGGTGGGGTCAGGGGATAAAGGGGAAAGAAAGAGCATAAATCATGTAACCATGTTAACTTTCCTAAAAAATAAATATTAATAAATGTTAAAAAAATAAAAAAATAAAGGACTTATTTTCATCAGTGAAGTTTTGTTCTTCTTTTTACATTTAGCCAGTTCTGTTTTCAAGATATTATTTTCTTAATTTTTTTTGCCTCTTTTACCAAAATGTTAATTTTTTTCATATTTTCCCCTTCTCACATTTCCCCCTTTGCTCTGATTTCCTTATATAATTTTCCATCTACAACAGCTATTTAATTTTGAAAATCCTTTTTGAATGACTCCAGGAATTACTGTTGGCTTATGCCCAATTCACATTTTTCCTGCTTTGAGACTTTGCTTGTAACTGCTTCGACATCATTGTCTTCTTTTGAATATGCATTTTTATTTTCATTGTCACCATAGACGTTTTTATGGTAAGGTTCCTTTTTGTTGTTTCCTACTTTTCCTGGCATATTTCTTGCCTTTTAACTTTATGTTAAAGTTGGGCTCTGTTTTTAGGGGTGTGGTGGGAGAATAAGCTTCAAATTTTTTCATGCTACTGTTTTCAGAGCTAGTTTGGGGTCCAAAAGTTTTAAGAGTTTCTAAGGTAGTATGACTTGGGGAGAGGTGTGGTAAATGCTATTCTAATTTGCACTCTGGTTACCCAGGAAGGGTCCCTGGTCCCCTACATCCTCAAGTGCTAGTGCTCTTCTCTGCCCTGGAATGTCTCTGGACTGAGAGTTCCTGAAGCTGTTGCTATTGCTGTCACAGTCACCTCTGAGTCCTACACTGATGGTGTTACTGTTCCCTATGATCCCTACCTCTCCTTCCATACTTTTTTATCTATTCATGATTAGAAGAATATCCCCCCTTGATTTTTTTTGGCAATATCACTACATCATTTCATTTGACATTGTGAAAGGAGATTTAAACTCCCTTTTTTATTTTTAACTTAATCAGGGACTGGGACTTCCCCTCCCTCTGTTTTAATTTAATTAATCAGGGATCTGGAGGTCTTTTTACCATTAAGATGTGCAGAGATAGACCAGCCCACAGTGAAAGGAAGTAGAAACCAGAGAGACAGGAAGTGACATGAGAAAAGGGCTTATAAAAGGCAAGATTGGAGAGTGGAACATTCATTCTGCAGTGGTGGCTCTTGCTGAAAGAGGAGTTCTACTTTGGAGACTCGCTTAGGTGGAAGAGACTTTCATGGACTTCTACCTTGAGATTGGAACCTGCAGGCTAAGACTCTTCCACTCTTCTGGTCGGAGATTGAAACTTTGTCAGGAGATGAGCTAGATTTCTTTGGAGCGGACTTAGAGTGGTAGACTAGACAATTCCCTATCTCCTTCCTACATTTCTCTCTCTTACTACCTCTACTTTGCTGTAATAAAGTTACTAAAGCTACTGACAGCCTTGTGACTTAAGAGTTGATTTTTATAAATGGCAACCACTACAATTTAAAACAAAATTTTTATATTTGTCAAACACATTATAATTATTACAACATTATCTTAAATTTGTTTGGAGAAGAATGTTGGTATAGTTCAGAGGAGTCATTGACTCTACCAAATTGGATCTGCCTTTCACAGTGTTACACTCTTTAAAATTATTGAGGACCTTCCAAAAAGGCTTTTTTTGTGTGTGGCTTGTTTTATTATTCAATATTTAGCATATTAGAAATGAAAATGTTTTCAGTATTATTATGAAAATAGTTTTGAGCTTGCCTTGACTGGCTCCAGCAGGTCCAGTTTGTGTTGTGACTGGTCTTTGGACTTCTAGTCCCACTTTCAGGTTTGTAAGTTTGTGTAAGGACCTTGGAGATGCCTTTATGTGTTTCAGGAGCACACATATTGAATAATTGGTCTAGGTCATTGATGGGCAAACTTTTTAAAGAGAGGGGCAAAAGAAAGGAAATGCTCCTATGTCAGCCTGTTTCTAAGGCAACTCTTTCAAAGTTTCATTGTATTGTATCCTACTCATTGTATTCGTCAGATTAGGAATAATGTTCGAGGCCAGATAGAACATTTTAGGGGGCTGCATCTGGCCCACAGGTTGTAGTTTACCCATCACTGGTCTAGGTAAAACTGGTGTGACTATTTTTGGCCTTATCTTATTCACATGCCAGTAGCAGAATCATTGGTTTTTGTTTACTATTCCTCCCAGTGATGAAAGTAGTTTCCCTAAATATGAGAGCAGAGATCTGAATCGAGATTTGGTATTATTTTAATATTTTATATTATATTTCTTTTAACAATTCTTCATATTTTATGTAATGCTTCATATCCTTAAAGTATTATTATCAACTACAAGATTGCTATGAGTTATATCACAATGATTTTTCTCATTCAACAGTTTAAACCAGAGATGTTAAGTGACTGGTTCAAATTCAAAAGCATTGGGATTTACAGTTCATAGACTTCCCCATTAGCCTGAGCAATAAATCGTGTCTTAAAAGGACCAAAGAGCTGACAGAAGCTATAGCTCCCTCAAGCAATTTTTATGTATGATTTAGATTCCTTGTATCTTGTTTTGTGAAAATAGGCTTTTCATGTTATTATAAGGTTTCTGTGACCACCCAAGAAACAAAGTGACTATTAAGGAAACTGTGTGGATAATAATTATCCAAACAATACAGAAAAGATGAGTAAAAAAATAAAACAAAACAAAACCTTTTCAACTTGACCACCTGATATGGATTACCCTTGGTTTTATTCTCCAAAATACTATGGAAACCAGCAAATACTTTTGGCTTCCTTTATTTTTCTTTGCATAAAAGACTTGAATGGTCACAGACCTCCAGGTTTTTGGTTTGATCCATCCCTTTGTGATACTCTAATCAACTCCACAGACATAGATTAAGATGTGAAAGAAATTATACCTTAAACTAATGAACAAACAGCAGGCTCCAATGAGTTCCTGAAAAATTTAACAATGGCCTTTACTGCTTTAGAAGACTCATAAAAAAAGATCCCAGACAAACACTATTCTCTCCATAAGAACTATAGGTTGACATTACTATTTTCAGCAGTGCTCACATATTTTGTAGTAAGAAAATGATTACATAATTTAATTTATGTCTCAATATTTCTTTTTTTATTGATTAATTAAGAAAATTTACCATGGTTACATGATTCATGTTCTTTCTCTCCCCTTTTCCCACCCCCTCCCATAGCCAAAATGCGATTCCACTGGGTTTTACATGTGTCATTGATGAAGACCTATTTCCATATTATTGATATTTGCACTAGAGTGATTGTTTAGAGTCTACATTCCCAATCATATCCCCATCGACTCATGTGATCAAGCAGTTGTTTTTCTTACAGTTCTTTCTCTGGATGTGAATAGTGTTCTTTCTCATAAGTCCCTCAGAAATGTCTTGGATATTTGCGTGTTGCTAATGGAGAATTCCATTATAATCAATTGTGCCACAGTATATCCATCCTGGTGTATAATGTTCTCCTGGTTCTACTCCTTTCACTCTGCATCAATTCCTGGAGGTCATTCCAGTTCACATGGAATTCCTCCAATTCATTATTTCTTTTAGCACAATAGTATTCAATCACCAACAGATACCACAATTTGTTCAGTCATTCCCCAATCGAAGAACATTCCCTCATCTTCCAATTTTTTTGCCACCACAAAGAGCTTGGCTATGAATATTTTTGTAGAAGTCTTTTTCCTTATTATCTCTTTGGGGTATAAACCCAGCAGTGGTATGGCTGCATCAAAGGTAGGCCACTTTTTAAAGTCCTTTAGATATAGTTCCAAGTTGTGATGCAGAATGGTTGGATCAATTCACAACTCCACCAGCAATGCATTAATGTCCCAATTTTGCCACATCTCCTCTGACATTTATTATTTTCCTTTGCTGTCATAGCTTCTAGGTGTGAAGTGGTACCTCAGAGTTGTTTTGATTTGCATTTCCCTAATTATAAGAGATTTAGAACACTTTTTCATGTGCTTATTGATAGTTTTGATTTCTTTATCTGAAAATTGCCTATTCATGTCCCTTGCCCATTTATCAATTGGAGAATGGCTTGATTTTTTTGTACAATTGGTTTAGCTCCTTATAAATTTGAGTAATTAGACCTTCTGTCTCAATATTCCTAAAATAATGTAATTTCTTTTACTCCATGTCGTTTTTTGAGAACTTGGCAGCTGGAAGCTAATAATTAACACCTGAGAGAAGCAAAATGGTTTTACTTCACTACATGGGTCCACTGGCTTATAATTCTACAGAGTTGTCATTACCTGCTCTCTTTTTCCTATTTGCTATTGAAATATTTACTGTAGTTTTTGTTCAGTATGGATCTGTGGAGTTTAAACAAGTTGTTGTATTCACTTATTAGTTCATTTGCCAAGATTTATTAAGCAACTATTATTGCAGAGCACTCTGCTAGATATTGGAGGAGATCTAAATTATAATTCAGTTCCTGCCCTTCCATTCAAGAATGGATAAAATAGCAAGAGATGACAGACCAACAGAATAATGGACAATAAGTAATAATAACTAGCATTTACATAGTGCTTGGAGGTTTGCAACACACTTTAACAATATTATTTTGTCCTCATAATAGTCCTGGTGTGTAGATACTATTAGGATCTCCATTTTTATAGATAAGGAAAAGGAATCTAAGAGAGGTAAATGACTTTCTCAGAGTCACATAGCTAGTAAATATATGAGGTCACATTTGAATTCAGATCTTCTCTACTTCAGTTTCAGCTCTCTATCCCTCACAGAACCTAGCTTCAGTGCAGAAAAACTTAAGGAACTGTTATGAGAGGTATGAGAGGGAAAATGAGTATTAATCAGGAGAATCAGGGAAATTTCTCCAATCAGTGTCATTTGAGACATAAACACAATTTCTTATGAGTTGATTAGAATATCATAAAGGGATGGATCCAGAGATCCTGTTGCCATTCAAGTCTTCCATACAGGGAATAATAATTCCTTGTAATATGTGTTCTACTTCACTTCAACTTCTCTTCCCCCCACTCCACTGCCTTCTTCACTCTGCCTTCACATGCCATTAACTCTCCCAGCTCCAATAACTTTATTCAGCATTCCCTAGCCTGAAATGACTTCCCTCTCAGTCTCTTCTTCCCTAAATTTCTGTTCATCATTAGTGATATAGCTATAGCATGTCCTCATCTAGGTAAACATTTTGACATTAATAATGTTGATATTGTATATATAGCTATGTTCATGCCTAAGAAAACTCAGTTTTAGGAATCTGAATTCATAAAAAAGATGATTATTTGTAAAAGGAGCACTACCAGTAGCCCCTGGAAATATGAATTCATTTCTTTGGAGTAAATGCAATTCACATAGGGCCTTACAAGTTTATAATCATTTCCTGTTGTGAAATATACCTTGCTCTAATACCCTTAAAAGGTCTGAAAGGGCTAATATCACTTCTGAATTTACCCAATATGGGGGACTATGACTTACAACAAAAAAATACCTATCCTTTGAATAATATACACATTCATGCTTTTGCATAGTAGAAATAAACTTTCATTTATTCTAAGAAAAGGACCAAATTTGAATTTAATTTTTATTAATTTCCATTTTATAAACATTTTAAAGAACCCACAGAGTGCAAAACACTATAGTCATTAGTGTGAATTTTTGATTTAGGGAGTCAAAGACAATCACTATCCTTATTGATAATAAAAATAGCTAAGCATTGTGCTAAGTGCTTTACAATTATTATTTCATTTAATACTCATCTCAGCCCTGAAAGCTTGGTGCTTAATATTATCCCTATTTTGTACATAAGGAAATTGAGAAAGAGAGCAAATTATTTGCCTAGGGTCACATAACTAATAATGTCTTAAGTCAGATTTGAACTCAGGTTTTCCTGACTTTAGCTTATCCTGGGGAATCATCCAATAACACATATATGACATATCTAGATTCTGTTAAATGTACAATGTACAATATGGACCCACAATGTATGATCATAAAGTGTACAATACAAATCTCAGATCATCTTTATTTCCTACATCAAACACTCAAAAATTGACATGAAATATATTTAGCCTATGGACAAATACAGAAAAATAAAATACTCAAATAGTCCATTTAACACCTTGGACTTCTCATCAGATCCTCACTTTCGACTGCACATCCTAGAAAAGACATCTTGGGGCTTCTCACCTTGCTTCTGTACTATCTGAGCAATTCACAGCAATACCCCTGAAGATCAGAAAGGCCCAGGTCTTCTAATTCTACATCATACACACTTAGTCCTCAAGCTCTGAGGCAGTCTTCTTCCTTCTCTGAATAACTTTTGTCCTCAAGCCACAAGGCACTCTTCTTCCCTGAATTACACACTGTTTAGGAAATACCTCTTTGGGTGGGCCATTATCTATCTCTCAAGTCCAAGAACTCTTAATCCCTTGGTAACTCCAGAATTTGAGAATTCTTAAATTTAGGACTACCAACCAGATGAATCACCAGGCTAGAAATGTCCATTCTCAGGATTATTAGTCTTGTCTATACTCAGAAAGGGCATCATTTGTGTGAATGCACAGAGGTGAAAGATGATCATAGAGTAAATGAAAGAGAATTATATTAAAGAAGGCCAGAAATGTATATTATAACCTGTTTTTGGAGGATTTCAAATGCCAAGCTAAGGAGTTTATATTTTGCCCATATCAGATCCTATTTGATGCTGTTATTTTCTCTCTGTTCTAATATAAATTCTATTTGTTCCCCTTAACTTCTAGGCAAACTTGTTCAAGTTTTAAGCACTTTGTGCAACAAGGAAAGGAATTAAATTATTATAAATACATAGAGCTACCTCAAAGACTTTTAAGAAGTCCTGAATAATTTGAAAACACACACATACATAATTGGGTAGTAGAGAAATTCATCTTACCCAACAGGGAAATAAGAGGTGTAGAGTTTAAGAAAAGTGGCAGAGTAGGGGGAGAGATAAGAAAGAGGATAGATTAAAGAAAATAGGAATCAGAAACAAAATTGATTTTTGGAAGGGAAAAAGGAGAGGTGGGGGGAGAATAGGATGGAATAAAATATACATTTAGCAATCAACTGTGAATGTGAATGGGATGAACTCACCCATAAAATAGAAGCAGAATTGATTAGAAACTAGAATCCAATAATATGTTATTTACATTTCAGAGAGACTTCCTCCCAGAGAGATATGTGAAAACAGAAGCTGAAGATATGTACCTGATACCCAGTTTGCCTCTCTAGGGAATTCAGAGAGAATATTTCCCTTTAGTTAAGATTGAAACTTCTCTTCTGATTTGAGCTGAGAATTTATCTTGCTCCTAGCTGAAGATCTCATTCCCTCTTGTTATATTTTAGTAGGTTCTAATCTATATAATTCCTCCAATTTCTGTTTGCTGTTGTTTTACTTACTCTGTCTATGATGGCCTTTTCTGTAACCAGTGTTTGTGGGAAGGAGTTAAGCTGGTGGCTACAAACTAAGAGTTACCTCTTCTCTTACATCGTTTCTCTTTTGTCTTGAATTTCATATCCCTGGGCTAGACAGATGGGCAACTAGGTGGCACAATGGATAGAGTACTGGCCTTGGAGTCAGGAAGATTCATCTTCCTGAGTTCAAATCTGGCCTCAGACACTTAGTTGTGTGACTCTGGGCAATTCACTTAACTGCCTAAGTTTCCTCAACCATACAATGATTTGGAGAAGAAAAAGGCAAACTACTCCTGTACCCTTGCCAAGAAAAACCAAACGGGGTCACAAAGAGTCATATATGACTTTAATGACTGAACAACAATAAGTCTTGACAGATATTTGAGGTATGACAGAGACTAACTCTCTCAGAGAATCAAGAAAACAACCCTGAACTTTGTCAATGTTCTTGGGGCCTCACTACTCCTTCCCACAGCTAGTCCATTGGTAGTACTTTTACTGTACTTGATTCTCCTACACTTCACAGAAGTATATCCATAGCCTATACATCTATTCTATCTATGAGCTATATCTATATATTTAGACAACTCAGGTAGTCCCTCTTATTTTATAGCTGACATCCTTATAAGACTTCCTGTGTGTCAAGATAGGACCATTGGAACCACAATGTAAAAGGAGGTTTTTAGGAAGAGAATTGCATTTTGAACTGTCAGTGCAAGTGGGCAGAGAGCCTAGAGAAGGAAAGCTAGATCTCAATGGATGACTGCCATCTCCTGGGGACCAGAGAAGTCTGGGAGTGAGCCATTATGAAACATGAACAAAACAGAATGGCAAAAGGGGCTGCAATGGAGTAACTAGGGCAAATGCTTATAGGAAAAGAGGGAAAAAATGTTACACAGATAGCCAGAGGAGGAACAGACTACTGATGTGGAAGAGATACCTTTGGGGACCCCTCGCTTCTGGAGCCCAGCTACGAGAAGTATTATAAGTGACTGGGATTACACTTTAAGAAAGGGTGACTCACTATTGGATACTGCTACTTTCTTTAGATTTTCATATGAGTTCTATTTATTTCCCTGAGAGGTAGTCACATGATGGCTAGTGAGCTTGTTTGGGAATCAGAAAGAATTGGGTTCAAATTCTGTCATACACTGGGTATGTGACCCTGGACAAATGACTTAACCATTAAAGCTATAAGTTGCAGAGTAGGTCTTATCTGCATTAGTGGAAGGAATTTCCTCTCTTAAGAAATCCTTAATGAAATCATTGTCCTGGTTTAAAAAAAAACTAATAAAAATAAAAATTCATACTTCAAGTTTATAAGCCTATATGTTTATTTGTTTTTATTTTTTTTAAACTCTTGCCTTCTGTCTTAGTATTAATTCTAAGACAGAAAAGTGGCAAGGGCTAGGCAGCTGAGGTTAAGTGTCTTACCCAGGATCACATAGCTAGGGTGCATCTTAGGTCAAATTTGAACCAAGATCCTTCTGATTCCAGGCCTAGAGCTCTATCCATTTTGCTCCCTAGCTTCCCTGAGTTCATGTCATAAGGTTGTTTTGATTTATTGAACTGTTGATTACCACTAGAAGATATCAAATAGTCTTACAATTAGAGTCGGGTAACAAGCCAGAAAAATCAGAACTTTACCAATGTGTATCCAGACACTTCAAATACTAAGGAAGCCTCTGAAAGAAGAATAAAACATCCTCCTAATAGACTGAAGAAGGGTTTAGATATATTCAAAAATGACATCTGCACCAAAGGCTATTAGGGATGGATATAGTTATTTTAGATCTTTAGGTATTTATAGTTATTTTGGAGATGCGCCTAATCTTTAGAGATTGGCATTAATTCTCCCAGAAAACACCCCTCAGTGATATTATCAGAGCCAGAATTCTGAACTGGTTCTGCCCTAGGATCTCATGTGTCATGTCGTTTTGTTCAGTTTATGTGCACTGACTTATTTATTTATTGAAATGGTGATATGTTAATGATAAACTTGTTGGTAATTGCCAGGAGGCCTGAAGAACACTCTTTTCAAATGATTTTCACCTTTGTTTGAGTTCAGCCTGGCATCGTTCTGGTCATCAGTAGTCCTTTCCTAATATTGGCCTCCCAGGGAAGCAGGGGTCATTAACTCCATTTTTCAAGTTTGGAAAGCTACAGCAGAGAGGTTAAGTAGTTTGTCTAGTATTTCAGACAAAATCAGTGTCACAGGAAAGCTGGGAATTTAGGCCTTTCTGCCTCCTGGCTCTACTAATACCCACATCTCTGGCCAAGTCAAAGAGTTTTTTTTTCCTTTTCTTCTTGCCTTCTTTAGGAACTAAAAAGATTATAGCTGAGAGACTGTTATTGTTCATGATAACAGCAATAATGTTAATAATAATAATGGCAAGCAATAATAAGGATGATAACATCTTAAGTTCTTGCTATCTACTAGGCATTGGGGGTAAAATATCAACACCGAAAAGATCCCTACATTTAGGGATCGTATATTTTATTAGGGGAGAGAACATGTACTTCTATAAACATATACAGAGCAAATACAAGATTTATTATTTTTTGGGTGAGTAAATTAATAATAGCAGCTAGGGGAATCAGGCTAGGTTTAATGTGGAAGACAGAGCTAGGATTGAGTTCTAAAGAAAATTGGGGATTCTAAGAGGGTTCAAAGTAAGGAGGAGGGAGTATATTCTAGATAGTGGGGATTGCCAATGAAAAGACATGGAGAATAGAGTTGGAGCATCATATATCAGAATAGTGAGAAAGCTAGTTTTCTTGGATCGTAGGATGCACAAAGAGAATGAAATGGAATGAGGCTGTAAAGATAAATTGGAACCCAGTTGCAGACTTAAAATACTAGGGACATTTGAATAGTGGTAACAGAGAGTCGTTGGAGTTTATAAAATAGGAAAATTACATAATAAAAAATCTCCTATTCGTATGGCTGCAAAGGTTTGAAAAAAAAAACTTCACTTACACTATCTCATTTGCTCCTCATAATAACCTTTTGCAAAATGTGTTACTTATTATGAAAAAATATTAAATTTTTTGTCCAGAGTCACAAAGTTACTTAGTGTCAGAGGAAGGATTTGATTCTAGGTCTTCCTCAACTTCCCAAGTACTGTTTTCAAACCCATTCAAAGGGTAGCCTTTTGGGAATTAGGATAATAGACTTCATTGATAAGGAAACTGAAACTTAAATGACTTGTTCCAGGTCATACAGATAGTAAGCAACACAGTGAGGATTCAAAACTAGGTTCTTAGACTGGAAATTCAACACAGGCACACAAGTAGAGAAGGTTGGAATGAGAAGGGATTAGGTTAGTACAGTGATGGTGAACCTTTTAGAGACAGAGAACCAGGTCCCATCCCTACCCCCCAGACTGAGTGCCACACCATGCCCCCTCCCCCTTAGACCAAGTACCAAACCCTGCCCTACCCACCCCATCCTATAGCCCTCCCCTTTAACCCGGACAGGAGAGGGAAGAAGTGCTCCCTTTGGTCTGTTGGGCAGCAGGGGAAATGATAAATGTCCTCAGGTGCATGAAGAGGGGAGAGGAACAGCTCCCCCACCACACCCCCTGAGTCCCTCTGGCTTTCTACTAATGAACTCTGGCAGGCAATTGCAGGTGTGCCCACAGAAAGGGCTCTGTGTGCCCTTTTGGGTACCTATGCCATAGGTTCATCATTACTGGACTAGTATGTCCAGAACACAGCGTACATACAGAGAACCATATAAGAAAGGACTAGGCAACTAGGTGAAATAGTGGATAGAGCTCTTGGCTTGGAATCAGGAAGACTTATCTTCCTGAGTTCAAATCTGGCCACAGACACTTACTAACTGTGTGACTCTAGGCAGCTCATTTAATCTTATTTTTCTCCATTTCCTCATTTCTAAAATGAGCTAGAGAAGGAAATGGCAAACCACTCCAGTATCTTTGCCAAGAAATGACCCTAAATGGGGTCATAAAGAGTTGGGCATACCTGGAAAATGACTTAACAACTATAATAAAAATAAGATAGGACTAGAAAGTTAGGTAGAAAACTCATGAAGCCTCTATTAATAGCCTATTACTTCCCTCATGAACACTGCTGACATTTATTTCATTTTTTCCTTCCATAACCTTCAACAGAATGGAAATATGAATTGAAGACACGAATGAAATGCCCTAATTTTTTAACTCTCACCTGAACCCAAATATCAATTCCATTTGGATCTACAAATTGAAACAAAATTGATTTTATTTTCTCCTTTCCCCTACCAAGGGGGGGAAAATATATATATATATATACACACACACACATATATACATATATGTATGCATATACATATATAAACACAATCTTAAATGAAATCATTACATCAAAATAATCCATAGTGTAAGGATAAGTCTAAGTCTCCCAGTGTGTATTCAGCCCCATGGGAGACCTGGAAGAAAGACTCACCACATAGACTCTCTCTCTATCTCCCTTCTATCAAACATTAGTTGGCTCTCTTTATTCTTACAATAGTCTAGAAAGTAAACTTATTTCATTTGCAACTCTGCTTTGAGGAGGCAGATGGAGAAATATCTACCCTGCATGTTTTCAGAGGGTGTCTTCTCATACCCCGTGGAGCTGAAAGGAAATATCTTACTTGAATATTAGCTTTGGAGTCTTACTAAGTTTAGCTTTTGAAACAGAGGAAATATGAAAGATTATTAAAAAACTGACTGATAGCATTTAAAGCCTTTTTTTGCAAATGTACATTTGGTTTAGCTTGTCCCTATTAGCTTTCAGCTTTTCATAAGACTCTTCTTTTATTCTTACATTCTTTAGAGAACAATTAATTAAGTTTTTTTTTATTAAAACTCAACTCTCATCTTTGTTACATGACATCTGCCATTTAAATGATAAGAGAAAACAAAGCCAATTTAACTCATCTGCTGAAGGCAATTGAGAAAGGAAGAGGCTAGAGAGACTCAACATATTATCAGTCAGTCTTTATGAAGAAACTCATTGCCTTTTGGCCATTCCAGTCCAAAAGGATCAGTAGAAGATTCTAGGAGCTTTCTGGAGATTAGAAAATGGGAAGAAAACTTAAATACAGAAAAAAATTGAGGGGATCACATAATGAAGTACTTTATTTGAGTTGATTTATTTGTTTCTATTTGATCTGGCTTTTCACTGATAGAATTAGACCTCAGTAATTTAGCTCTTTATTCTAAGAGCTAATTGTGTCTAATAATTGATTATTATAAGCACTGGGCCTGAAGTGAGGAAGAATTGAATTTAAGTCGGGTCTTTGTTAGCTGTATGTGATTTTGGACAAGTCACTTAAGTACTTGCTTCAGTTTCTTCATCTGGGACATGGGGACAATAATGGCACCTATCTCCCTGGGTGCTTGTGAGAATCAAATGAAATAATATTTGTAAAGTACTTAGCATAGTGCCTGGCACATAGTAAACACTGTATAAATGTTAATTGTTTATTATTATTATTAAAGGTATACACACTGATAGGAGCCTGTGAGCTATACAGTTCTAGGAGCTTAGACTCACAGGGTACTCTAAAACTTAGGAGAGTAGAAGCTGCTCATTACAGGATCTAAGTTGCAAGTGTCAGTGCTAATTTTGAGGGCACAAACAAGAGAGGATGTATATTTATATAAAGCCCAAATAAGCCTCTTTCCAACCTCTACCCCATTGTTCATTCAGAGGTTTACCCTCAGGGACTAAGAACTACATATTTATTTTCCTTTTTCTATTTAACATCCCCTTAAATACCTGTAGACAGAAATCATGTTTCCCTAAAATATTTTATTTTCTCTGTTCAGCATCTTCATTTCCTTCAAATGACCCTCATGTAAGTGTTGGTTCAAGCCCAGAGCTTTATATAAGATTCTCTTCATTGGTAGAGAGAATGAGGACTTGAGGCTGCATGCCTGTGTGAGGGGTAGAGTTGGCTGGAGAGCTTGAAAGGGGAGAAACAGATAATTTGCTGCCTGCTTTGAGATAGGGTACATATGGTTCTAGACTCAGGGAAGCGAGAGAGAACACTTTGGAAGGCTGATATGTATGGGAATGCTGATGCCTCAACAGAAAATAATTTTCACTTATCTTCTTAGAGTTTGGGCAATTTCCCCTTGGGAGAAGTCAAGGACTCTCCCTTGGTTGAATTGAGATAGATCCCTCTCAGCAGGAGAGCTCACTGACTCTCCATATTGTCTGGTATAATAGGTATTAGTTCTGTTATCTACTTGGATAAATGAGTTTATTCTTCACTATTTATGATGGTCTTTTATATATAAACTAGAATTTGGTGAGAAAGAGTTAAGTCTTAAATAGAAGTAGTAGCTCTTCCTCTTAAAGGGATAACAACCAGGTAAGAAGCTTAAACCTAAAAAAAAAAAAAATTAATCCCTTAAACTAGCAGCATTTCAAGTGGGAGTACAGATACACACATTTCTATTCCAGTATTACTTCTCAGGGGAAAGTAGAAAGGGTTAGCCTCAGGCTCAGGACCTCTTTGCTTGCTTCTCTGCAATCAGGAATCAAAGTTACTCTTGTAATGTGGTGGACAAGATTGTTGAGGTATCTATCAAAGCCCTCCATAAGGTACATTTAGACAAACCCATATGGACATACATATAATCTACATGGCCAACACATACAGCCTCTACTTTGATGGCAATATCTAGCCTTTCATTATAGTAACTTAGCTCTGGACATACTGGTTTGTCAGTGTTTTGCTCCTAAAATTCAATGCCGTGGGCTGAATCTGCTCCTCCAGATATGGTCTGACCAGGTGGTGGTGCCTGGTTTTGGACTAAATGTTACATTAGCTTTTTTGATTGCCTAGTTACATGGCAATGACTTATTATTTAGCTTATTGACTGATATTTTGCTTGTAGTTGACTAAACCTCTCCCCTTACCCTCAAGATCCCTCATCTTTTTCAGGTCCTTCTGGTCCTGTCTGTGAGAGTGCTTGTTAGATGGTACAAATCTGACTTCAGATACTTACTAGCTGTGACTGCCTAGGAGAATTTGGTACTAAACTACTGCCTGTCTCAGTTTCCTTAAATGTAAAATGAGAATAATAATACCCATTTCCCAGAGTTGTTGTGAGGAACAAATAAGATATTTGCAAAGTGATTAGCACACTGCCTGGTACATAGTAGGCGCGTGATAAATCCTTTCTTTACTTCTTATCATCTATCAGTTACCATCTTGTCTAGAATCAAAGGCCTGGATTTACTGACAAGCTGGAGTTGTCTTCTTGCCTTTTCAGATCTTAAGGGCCTTGAACAACTTCACTGGAAATAAACATGAACATTTCGGATAGGATTTGTTTGTTTCCAGTTCAGAATAAACTGGAGATAGAATTTTAATTTTAACTAAGAGGATTTGGCTCATATCATTGCAGCATAAATAGCTCAGGGTTTCCAAAGTAAAGTTCATTTATTGCCATGGGAAAATGTGCCCTCCTGTTGAGGAAGGCCACACAGCTTAAGGGGGATCAGAGCAGTAAACAGAAATGTGAAAATGGGCTGGGGAGATGGGGAGAAAGACCTTGTAGAATACTATTCAATCTTTAGGACAATCCAAGTTCCCTGTATCTCCTTTGTGACCCAGAAGAAGAGTTGAACATGGTTGTTAGAATAATAGAGGGCAATAGATCATTGCAATCTTCCAGGAGCAGCATGGTCAAGGAAGCCTTGACACTGAAGGGCAAGATGCATTTTGTAAAGGACTTTCCACTATTTCTCTTAAAAATGACCTTTGATGGGGCAGCTGGGTAGCTCAATGGATTGAGAGTCAGCCTAGAGACGGGAGGTCCTAGGTTCAAATCTGGCCTCAGATACTTCCCAGCTGTGTGACCCTGGGCAAGTCACTTGACCCCCATTGCCCACCCTTACCACTCTTCCACCTATGAGCCAATACACAAAAGTTAACGGTTTAAAAAAATGACCTTTGAGTTTCACCTTTATGGTACTGTTTATTTCAGACTGCTGCCATTATGACTTAGCAGAAATCAAGGAAGGTGATATGTGGCCTCATGAGCCTACAGGTGTGTCCACTTAAAATGAAAATGTATCCTATGGAATTGGGAAGAAATGAAGCTCACCACAAGGGAGGAATTCTCTTCTCTTGTGTTAACCAACTTTTCCCTTACTTCTTTTGTTTACAGTCCTGGACTTTGTTTGGTTCAGAAGAGATAAATGTCATTCATTGTCAGCTAGAATATAATCACATAGTGAATGGAAATGTTTTATTATAGTATTTAAAATGTCCCTGAGTTCTAACCTTCTTCATGAACACAAAGAGCTCATCTTAGATGCTGCATACCCCTTGATTTGTCCTAAAAGTATTGTCTCAAAGACATAAAGGACAAAGGTGTATAAAACCATGATTTTCCAATAGCAGGGAATATATTGAAAAACACTATGTGACTTGTGAGCTGCCATTTGGAGTCAAAGTCTGACCATTGCCATTAGCTGATACTTTTTGCTAAGTATACTTTGAGGTACAGTGATATGCTAGGGCATATTTATATCACATCTGCATCTAAAACATATCTTTTCTACAACTTAAAAGAATGGTGCATGTAATTTTGAAAAAAAATGTTTTCAAAACTAGGATACCTTTAGTAAATTCAATTTTGATAATGCCATAGAATCATAGAATGTTGGAGCTGGAAGGGACTTTAATTCCATAAGCATTTATCAAGCATTTACTATATGCCCATATACTGTGTTGGCCTGGGAACATAAAGGCAAAAAAAGGAAATAGTCCATCCACTCAAAGTACTTTCATTCTATTGGAGAAGGCAACATGAACATAAGAAATTAAAAAAAATATATCATATGTATATGTATACACACACACACATATATGTATATATACATGTATATGTATATTTTTGGGGGGGACATGGGTCTAATATGAAGTATGTTTTTTTAAACAATACAAGAGTGCTTCCAACAAAATTCATCAGCAGGAGTTAGGAAGAGAAACTCCATTTAAAATCACTCTAGACAATATAAAATATTTAAGAATCTATCTGCCAAGACAAACACAGGAATTATATGAACACAAATACAAAACACTTTTCACACAATTAAAAATAGATTGAAATAACTGGAAAATATTAACTGTTCATGCATAGAGCTAATATAATAAAATATTAAAAATATTATAATAAAATATAATAAAAATAACAATCCTACCCAAATTAATCTACTCATTCAGTGCCAAACCTATCAAACTACCAAAAAGCTTTTATAGAATTAGAAAAAATTATAACAGTTCATCTGGAAGAACAAAATATCAAGTATATTAAGGAAAATAATAAAAAAAAATGTGAAAGAAGGAGGTCTAATTTTACCAGATCTTAAACTGTATTATAAAGCAGTGGTCATCAAAACAATATGGTACTGGCTAAGAGACAGAAGGAATAGACTAGGGATAAATGATCGCAGCAAGTGATAAACCCAAAGACCCCAGCTTTTGGAAAAAGAACTCACTATTTGACAAAAAGTACTGGGAAAATTGGAAAACAATATGGGAAAAATAAAAATTACAATTCTGCCTAATTTTTTTTTACTTTACTTATTCAGTACCACTCCAATCAAACTACCAAATAATTTGTTTCTAGAGCTATAACAATTATTAATAAAATTCATCTGGAATAACAAAATATCAAGAATGTAAAGGGAATCAATAAAAAATGTGAAGGAATGAGGCCTAACAGTACCAGATTTCAATATACATTACAAAGTGGTAATCATCAAAACTACCTTTTACTGGCTAAGAAATGGAGTAGTGGTTTGGTAGAATTGATTTGTTGTCTAATACACAGTAGTAAACTACAGTAATCTAGTGTTTGATAAAACCAAAGATCCTAGCTTTTGGGACAAGAACTCCTCATTTGACAAAAATTTCTGGAAAAACTAGAAAGTAGTTTGTCATTGCAGTAGCATAGACCAATATCTCACACCACATACCCCATAGTAATATCAAAATGGGTAAATGATTTAGACATAGAGGATGATATTATTAATAGAGAAGCATGGAAAAAGTTACTTGTCAGATTTATGGGAAAATAGAAAAAGGAATAAACTTATGACCAAAAAAGAGATAGCAAGGGTCACGGGATATACAATAAATAGTTTTGATTACATTAAATTTAAAAAGGGTTTGCAGAAATAAAACCAATGGAGCCAAGATTAGAAGGAAAGCAGGACACTGGGATTGGAAGAATTTAAAACTAGTTTTTCTGAGAAAGGCTTCATTTCTCAAATATATAAGTAACTGAGCAAAATTAATAAAAATAATAGCCATTCTACAAATTGGTAAATGATCAAAGATATGAACAAGCAGATTTCAGAAGAAGAAATCACAGCTATCCTTAATCACATGAAAAAATGTTCCAAATCACTTTTGATTAGGGAAATACAGATTAAAACAACTCTATGATACCAGTTCACATTCAGCTTATTGACAGAAAAGAGAAATGAGAAATGATGGAGGGGAAATGGAAAGACAGGAATACTAATGCACTATTTGGAGTTATGAACTCGTTTAACCATTCTGGAGACCAATTTAGAACTATACCCAATGTAAGACTGGCCATACTCTTTGACGCAGCAAAACAATTACTAGGTTTGTATCCCCAAAAGATAAAAAAAAAGGAAAAGGACCAGTTTATGCAAAAATGTTTCTGTCAATTCTTTTTGTGGTGGCAAAGAATTGGAAACTGAAGGACTGTCTCTCAGTTGGTAATTGCTGAACAAATTGTGCCATGCTTTGCAGTGGAATATTATTGTGCTACAAGAAATGAAGAAAGGAAGGCTTCAGAATAAAAAATCCTATAAAGATTTATATTAACTGATGCAAAGTAAAGTAAGCAGAACCAGGAGAACATTGTATACAACATAAACAATGTACAGGAGAACATTATACATAAAAATAAACATAAACAAAAGTAAGGTGAGTAACAGCAATATAATCCCTTGTAATGATGATCAACTGTGGAAGATTTAGCTACCCTAATCAGTACAGTGATCCAGTACACTTCTAAAAGTCCCATGACAAAAAATGTTCTCCACTTCCAGAGAGAGAAGTAATGCATTCTGAGCCCAGATTAAAGTGTACTTTTTTCACTTTCTTTCTGAGAATTGGACTATAAGGAAAGCTGTGCACTGCAGAATCAGTGCTTTTGAACTGTGGTTTTGTGGACTTAAGACTTGTGTTTGATGCTGGAGACAATAAGAAGCCACTGGAATATGTTGAGTAGAAAAACGACATGATTGGAAGCATATCTTTTGGAAAATCACTTAAAAGGCTAATTGGAGGATGAATTGGCATGGACAGAGACTTAATACAAGCAGATCAATGATCAGGATATTGCAATAATCCAGTTGTGAGGTGATAAGAGCTTTCACTAAAGTCATGGGCACATTTAAGAGGAAAAGGTGCATCTTTGAGAGATGTTGCAAAGATGCAATTGACAAGTTTTGGTGATAGGTTGAACTTGGGGTGGGAGGATTTTGAGAGATAGTGACAAATTCAGAATAACTCCTATGTTTTGAACCTAAGGATTTGGGAAGATGGCATTGTTCTTTATAGTAACAGGAGACAGAGGAGATGGGAGGGCTTAGGGAGACAGTTAACAAATTCTGTTTTGGCCATGTTGAGTTAAAGATGTCTACTGGCCCTCTAGTTTGAGATGTCTGAGAGACTATTGAAGGCATGAGACTGGAGTTGGGGCAGGAGAGGTAGATTGAAGAATTGTCAACATAGAAATGATAATTAAATCTGTGGGAGATGATAAGATCACCAAATGAAATAGCACAGGAGATGGGAAGAGAGACTAGGAAAGAATCCTGTGGGCATCTAGTATTCGAAGGTATGATCTAAATGTGGATTCACCAAAAGAGGTTAAAAAGCAGTGATCTGACAGGAAATAAACCAAGCAAGAGCGAGATTGCAAAAATCTAAAGAGAAGAGAATGTGTCTCAAAGGCTACAGAGGGTTCAAGGAAAAAGAGGACTGAGAAAAGGACACTGAATAACAATAAAGAGATCATTGGTAACTTTGACGAGAACAGTTTTGATGTCTTCAGAAACTGGATTATAAGAGATTAAGAGAGGTACATAAAATAAAGGTGACTACTCAGGAAAGAAATCCCAGGTTTCTTTCCTGTCCTCTGGTTTCCATAGCTTCTCTCCAGCCTCCACATACAAAAGTTGCAGAGGCAGCAAACCACATCCACCTTTCTCCTCATTCATTGAGATCTCAGGTAGTTCATTGACTACATGAGCATCCTAAAAAAATGGGGTAAAGTTTTGAAGCCTTGAATAAGAAAATATTTTTTATTCTAAGCTCAGTGCTTATAACTTTTAAAGAATTTCCTAAGAAGACAAAGTCCTATGCAGAAACAAGTGTAAAACTTTATAATTTTAAACTGTTCTTTTTGAGATAGTGACCTAACTAACATAGGGCATGATTTTTCTCTCTCTTATGTGTGCACAATACTATTCATGATCTGTGCATTTCTGTTCCTTGTTTCTCAAATGCGTTATGATATTTCCTGCTCATTGAGCCCATCCATTCCCATTTTCTTCAGAAAAGCAGAAGACATAAATTACACAATATATCCATGAAAAGTGCTTGGAGGTGGTATGGTACATGCCAGGAATTAGCAGTCTAAACAAGAAAGAAGGGAGAGTCTTGAAGGGGTTAAATTTCAGTATACATTTTACAGACAAATCTGGACAAAGTCTTGAGGATCATCTAGTCTACCTACCTGTTTTCATCCTGATTTTACAAAAATCAAGCTTTATATGAGGAAAAACTGACTCAATGCCACACAACTAGCAAATAGCCAGCCAGGTCTTGAACTGAAGTATACTGAGATTTTCGAGCCCTTGTCCATTGTTTTCTTCGATGACAGCATTTTGCTTTTCACATAAGCTAGCTTTTCCATATTATTCCACTTTTAATATTTAGAAATAAGACTGGCTATGCCCATGACTGATATCTCAGTAAACCATAGTGTTCATTTAAGCTCATCTAATCTCAAAGTTTTATAAGACCTTCATGGATAAATAGAGTACGAAGGTCTATGCTGGGGATAAAAATAAAGAATTTGTGCTCTAACATCATCTGGTTTCCTTTGTCTCTTTGATCTCCCCTGATGTCTTAATGTAGATGGAAAGTATTTTATTTTCTGAGTAGTCAGAACTTTTAGCTTGATCAACAGAGCAAGTATTCTAAGTGTATCAATTGACCAGATCAAGAGAACCAGTGTCTTTGATTTTTTTGAGAAGATAGATCTTGCCTAAGGATGTTCCTAGATTACCACTGTTATCTTTAGTAAATAATTTAAAATTCTAACTAAAAAATAAGTACTTTTATTTTTTATTATTGCCTGGGAAAGGTGTTTTGTTTTTGTGTTCCCTAATTGAAATGGGAAAATCAATTGGTCTGAATGTTGTCCCCCAAACTTTCTGTACTTTAACAAGACGTGCCACTGAAAGGATTTAATTAAAGCACAGAAGATAGTTTGTAGCAAAATTCTTGGTGCAACAATAGACAATAAATGCTTGTTGATTTTTTTAATCTGATTGATTACTAAATTCTTTTGTGGCTAGACTAGTTAAATTTTAGACAAGAAATTATTATTTTTATGAATTTGGAAGAATCAGCATTTAAATGTAAATTCCTTTTTTAGAAAAAAGAAATCTTTACATTTTCTCTTAGTAACAATTCTAAGACAGAAGGGCAAGGGCTGGGCAAACGGGTCAAGTGATTTTTCCAGGGTCACATAGTTAGTCTGTGGTCAAATTTGAACCTAAGTCCTACCAACTCCAGGCCTGCTGTTGTAACTACTGTGCCAACTTGCTGCCCCTAAATGTACATTATTAATATATATTTGTCCATTTTGATGCACCATCAGTATTTAAAAGCTTTGGTATTTTCTGATTTCCCATATTTTAAAAATCTGTTTAAGTTTAAGAAAATATCTCAAAGGTATTCAGATATACAAAGGGGCTCAAAAGAGGATTGCTGAAAGGGGATTATTTTCCCCTTGAGTCAATAAATCAATAAATGAAATCACTTATAAATGGAACAATGTACAGATTGCTTCTCTTAGAGTCAGGAAGACCTAAATTCAAATTGAGCCTCAAATACTTACTAACCATTTGACCTTGGGCAAGTCATTTAATATTTCTTTGCCTCCATTTCCTTAAATGTAAAATGAAGATTGTAATAGCACCTACCTCCTAGTGTTGTTCTTAGGCTCAAGTAAGATAATATTTCTAAACACTTAGCACAGAACCTAACATATAATAAGTACGATATAAATACTGATTATTGTTATTGTTATTGTAATTGTTGTTGTTGTTGTTGTTATTATTATTATTATTAGTAGTAGTAGTAGTAGTAGTAGATATGCCAAGCACTAGAGATAAAAATAACTTTCTTCAGGTCTCAACTAAAATCTCACATTTTTATAAGACATCTTTATCTTCTTTAAGGCTAGTGAGGTCTAGATTATCTCTAATTTATCTTGTACATATCTTGTTTGTTAGGGGCAGGTAGATGGCATAGTGGATAGAGAGCTGGGTCTTAGAGTTAGGAAGACCCGAGTTCAAATTTGACCTTAGACACATATTAATTAGTGACCCTGGACAAGTCACTTAACCTTCATTGCCTCAATTTCCTTATCTGTAAAATGAGCCTGGAGAAGGAAATAGCAAACTACTCCAGTATATTTGCCAAGAAAACTCCAAAATGGGGTCACAAAGAGTTGGCTATGACTGCAACAACCCAATAATAGTAGCATCTCATTTGTCAAATGTGAGGCTTTCATCCAAGAGTATATTGAATTATTTACATTAAATTTAATGATGGCTCATTTCTCTCTCTTAGAATATTCTCTCTAGCTGATAGAGATACCACAAATGAGCAAATGGCCACATTGTTCTTTGCTGCTATTATTTGTGGGTATTCTTTTGACTAGTCTTATTAAGAAGTGAAAACAATGCTGCTATATCTATGTTTCTATTTATTTCAGAGAAAAATTAACTTATTATGCTTTGCCTTTCTGTGACATGAAGCACAAATCCCACATTTCCTTCTTTGGTTGGGATTTGGACAAGTCTCCTGAAAATATTTATGTAGGAATGCTGGAAGCTGCACAAGATTCTCAGATATTTTCATAATCTTTCACTGTTTACAATTCACACCACCTGCCTCCGTCTATTGAGAAAGAAGACTTTGAAGAAAATCTGCCTTTAGGGAGGGAAAGTCAGTTTCATCTCTATGTTAATATGAAGGGGTTTCCTTCAAGATAATGGAAACTTCTGACATATTAACTTGGGGGCACATGGAATGCTGGAAGTTGAGTGTTTCATGTTTATCTAGACATATCCTTTAGGGCTTCTTGTGAGTTTTCTATGGGGGAACCAGACAATGGGCTTTATTTTGGCAATTTGAAGACTCCTAAACTTCAACCAAAGCAACATCCACAAAGCCAGAAAAATCAACAATAGTTGAAGTTAAAATATCTCAGGAAAAAACAATAACTTGGACTTGAGCAAGTTGACAGAGACAGTACAATTCTTTTTACTTCTAAACAAATGTCTTCCAGGTAATTTCTTGTTGTCCCACTGGTCTGCTTCTCCTTTAATCTCTAACCAGTTCCCCTTGCTCCTGTCCTGTAGCTGTGCTCCTCTGATTGGTTCACTATACCCAGCTATTTCCAGATGAACTGTGCTTCGGTCTGACCATCTTCCTGCTATTCTTGTATCATACCTAGCCCCTTCTTTCCTGTTTCCTGCCTCATTTGCAATGTGAGCAGTAATGAAATAACATACCATTTCTGGGAAGAATATGTCCATTGATTTATCTGTGATTCCATTTACCATCCCTGTGACTTCCTAAATTTTCTCTCTCTGGCTATAACTCTCTTATGAGCATTGTCCTCATTAGAATGTTAACTCCGTTGGTGACCAGACTACCTTGCTTTTTTTTTTCAGATGAATTCTTCATATTTATCATGGTGCTTGGCTGATAGTAAATGATTAATTCATGTTTTTTTTAATCATTTGTTCACTCATCAATTCTCAAGTCATTTTTAGTATTAAACCATGTGGAAAATTAGCATAATACTAAAATCATTCCATTTCCTACTGTCCCATATAATGTGTCTCTCAAGACTCACATGATTTAGTTGCTATCTTCTCATAGATGTAGTTACAATCATGAGGAACTGATGAAACAGAAAGACATTCATAGAGAAAGCTGTATACAAAAGTGGTACATGGCTGTGTCCTCATAGTTAAATGTGTAATCTATTTTCTATTTAAACATAATCTCCTCTTTCACTGAAGATGGTGATGATGGCCATGAAATTAAGATGCTTTCTCCTTGGGGGAGAAAATATGCCAAATTTGGACAGCATAGAAAAAAATCAGAGACAAAGGTCTGTGTAATAAAAATGATGGTTTTTCCAAGACCACTATGCATCTGTGAGAGTTGGACTAAAAGGGAAGCTGAGAACCACAGAATCAAAATTTTTAAATTGTGCTGTTCTAAAAGACTTTTGAGAATCCCTTGGACAGCAAGGAAATTGAATCAGTCTACACTTAAAGAAATAATTTCAGACTATTCACTGGGAGGTCAAATACTGAAGTTAAAGCTTAAATACTTTGATTACATAATGAGAGGACAGGACTCCTTGGAAAAGTCCTTGATGTTCAAAAGACTGAAGACAAAAAGAAACTGGAAAGGGAGAGGATGAGGTGGATAGATAGTATCATGGAAGCAACGAATTTGATAAGTTTGACTGACTCTATGACATAGTAGAGGATAGAAGGACCTGGTTTGTTGTGCTCTGTGGGGTCATGAAGAGTTGGACACAACTGAATGAATGGTCAACAACTTTCTGCCATAAAAATTATAGCTGGCAATTATACAATACTTTCAGATTTTTAAAGAACCTAATATATATCATATGCATATAATATATATGTGTGTATGTATAAAATCTCATTGGAGCCTTATATTAACTCTTTAAGGTAGCTTCAACAGGTATTATCATATCCACTTCATAAGTGAAGAAATGGAAGGTTAACATTATTATTTTCATAACTAAGAAAATCTGCTCAGAAGAATCCTTACCAATAAGACCAGCAATGAAGACATTGCTATTTCCTCAATTATTATATCTCCCCTCATATTTGTAGGGCAAAAAAAATATTTTTAAAGTCAACTAAAAGAGCCAACACCCAGGTAATACAATCTGCAACTTCCAAAAAAAAAAAAACCCCAAGAAACAAAGCTTGACCCTGGATAATTTGTATGGAGAAAAAGCCCAGACTTCAGAGGAGACAGCAGAGGATGACAAGCAAGAAAACACATCCAAACTTCCTTAAAAAATGGAAATTGGTCACAAGCTCTT
Source organism: Gracilinanus agilis (assembly GCF_016433145.1). Lineage (NCBI taxonomy): Eukaryota > Metazoa > Chordata > Mammalia > Didelphimorphia > Didelphidae > Gracilinanus > Gracilinanus agilis. The sequence continues at coordinate 360,771,331 of NC_058131.1, read as the reverse complement.
GAGGAGCTCAGATTTGAGATTATCAGAAAGAAAGAAGAAACTTGGCAAGAAAAGTGGGAAATAGTTCAAAAAGAAAATAACATTTTAAAAGACAGAATCTCTCATTTGGAAAAAGAAGCCCAGAAATCAAATGAAATAAGTAAATTCAAGACCAGAAATCATGTGATGGAAGCCATGAAAAGCAGGATAGACCATACTGAAAAGAAAAATCAAAAGAACCCATAATGCAGAAGATCGATTGCCTAGAGCAGGTCCCTATTTCTAGCTTACCATACTAGACACTGGGAAATTTTTTCTTTGAGAGAGATGCATAACTTGATTTCTCAGCTGGATGAGAATTCATCCACTCTGTGAATTATCTGGCACATTCCAATCTGCAAAATTTCTTTAATTTCTGTTTGCTCTCAGCTTGGTTAAATGGATTTTTTTCACTATTCGATATAGGTGATGGTTTTTATATAACTAGCATTTGATGGGAAAAAAAAAGTAAGCCTTTGGCTATACCTGAGAATACTCCTTTCCCAATAAGAGATAGTAACCAGAACAAATAGCTTGACTCTAAAAACTATTTTCTCTAAATTAATAATAGTCTAGTATCCTCCTTCTGAATAGAATATAATGGGCCAGTCTCATATTTCCAGTCTCTTGCTCTACTCCTACTTTCCTCTTCTACTCTTTAGAGAAGAACAGGTAAGATTTCAGAGATATTTATGAATTCCTTTCCATGAGTTTCACTTAGATCCATTTATTATATGTGTGTATACATATATATGGAATCTTACCTGCCCCCCTCACTCTATAGATAAATATAGCTATAGCTATAGATAAGTATATATCCTACATAGGCAACACACATAATTTAAACTTGTAGACTGAATGAAGTGTATTCTAAGAGAAAAAGTAACTAGGCTGGTTGTATTAGTACTTGATGAGCTATTGGGTTTATGTGTATGGGGAGAATACCACAGGAGACTAAGCTTTGACTGAAGATTTGTGGCCTGAAATGAGATTGATAATAATAATGTAAAAAAGCAACAGGATTCTCAGCAGGACTGCTCAGTGGTTAAAGTAAAAATGACCATTGTTAGTAGTGAAGCATAGAAAAGAAGAATATTGGATGTTACCTTGAACAACTAGGACTTTGCCCCATTGGTCTTTTAGATGGAGAAATTCAAAGGAAATAACTGAAATTATGTGAAGCTTTAGCAATGAAAGCAAGAGAAGGGAGTATGCTAAGGTATATGGTGGTGCTGGTGGTGGGCTAGGGGTGGGAGCTAGTTCCAATTTCTAAAAGAACTATCATTTTATGTTTTAAAACTATTTGGGGAAAGAATAGTACAGATAAATGGAAAAGAATAAAAGAAATTGTCTTTTGACATCTTTCATAAATATAATTATTGAGAACTCTTATTTCCTCCATCATGTTAAGTCAGCCCCACACACAGATAGATGGTTTTGAACATAATCTGGCAAAATCCTGTCCCTCTCAGCTACCCAGCAGACTAATGCATGTGACTATCTCAGTAAGTTTGTACCTATAGTCCTGACCAGCAGAGGCTATGGGCCATATTTTTTATTAGATAGATGGTGTGATTGAGGTGGAGAATGAACTGGAAATATAGTCAGATATTGGATGTTCAAACCTTGCTTAAATACCTAGCTATGATCAGAGGCAAAACATCTAATACTTCAGAGCCTCAGTTCCTCAGCTGTAAAATGGGATCAGTATTATTTATACTAATCACTTCCAAATCAGGTAGGGTTGGCTGGTTTGAATTCTATGATTTGGGCTTTAATCCTGGCTCTGTCCCTTAATAATAATAGCTAACATTTATATAGCATTTGCAATGTGCCAGGCACTATGTTAGCCATGGGACTTTGGCTAAGGCATTTCATTTTTCTGAGATTTAGCTTTTTCATCTAAAAAATGAGATGGTTGGATTTGTTGTTTCCTAAGATCCCTTATAGTGCTAAATTCTATAATCCTAAAAATCACAAATACATGGAAAATGATTAAATAATAAAATTAATCTAGTCACCATCTATACTGGAATCTGCTGACTAGCAATGCAAAGCAGGAGCAAGCAGCCTCACATAGTGAATTAATGTTTTTACTCTTCTCTCCCTCATCATTTTTTTCAAACATATTCAGTTTTCCTCTAATCCACTCATCCTTAGTTTTTCTAAAGGGACATGAATTATTTTAGACACCTATGTTCTTGCTATTAGAGTAGCAGCAAGTACTGGAGAGTATTTTTTAATTATTGTGATGGCAATATACCATGTAACTAAGGTATAAACTAATTGTGTCTGTAAAGTATAAATATAAAGAAAGAAAACCCCAGTTAGACCTGACAGATGTGTTCTACTAGGCTCAACATGGGAGTTCATCTAAATGGAGCCAGTTTATCCATCCTGATTCTAAATGCAAGTAAGCCCTTTAGTATCTCTCTCTCTTTCTCTCTCCATCTCTCTCTCTCTAGCTATCTACTTCTTGCTCACACATTCACACACACACAATTCATTATGTGATAATTTGAGGAAGCACCCAATATTCCAGTATTTTCAGACAGTGGAGTAGCATATACTGATGATAAATTTGAACCAGTCCATCCTATAATATTGTTAGCCTAACCTAGAGCATAACACTGATAGGAGTAAAGGGCTGGAGACTTACAACTCCCTGTCCTGTACCCAGACATTGTTAATTGCTCAAGATAAGATCTGGGAACACTTGACCTCTGCTTGTGGGAATAGGTTCTAAATTTATACTTTTTAGCATATTAACAACCTCTGACTCCATCCTACCACCAAATCCCAAGTATCATATTCATTCTGGTAAAAGTTATGATTCTTGCTTGGATTTTTCCCCAAGGAGGAAGTAATAAAAATACTCAAGGAATAAACATGAAACAGCTATTAATGGAAAATAATTTTATTTCTATGGAAAGCAGTCATTAGCATAATGATTATAGTGAATATTAACAGAGTGATTTGAACAAAATTCAGTTACATTACTTAGAACAATGGACACACTCTGCCATGGTATGCCACTTCTTTCTCCAGTGGATCCTTTTGTCAACCAATCGGAAGTGTTTGAGGTTGTTTGAGGTTGTATTTGAACTTGGCTCTTCCTGACTTCAGATCTAGTGCTCATAACCACTGAGCCATAGCTGCCTTTGTGTTATTTTTTAACTTTGTCTTTGACTTAGGAAAAGCTGCTCCCTTCCCTCTTTCCACCATGCCTGATGACATTTTTTCACATCACCTGCCACTATGCCTAATAGCCCAATGGGAATGCATACTTCCCTCCCCCTCTACACCTGTGCTGAGGACATTCAGTACTTCACCCATCCCTCTGTCTAGCAGCCAAATGGGAGCACTTTCTCCCTCCTCTGTGTTCATGCCTGGCCCTCAGGAGAGAGAAATGGCCTGTAGTCTCTGAGGTTGGGGCATGGAATATAGTCTCTAAAAGGTTCACCATCATAGATCTACAAGGTCCTTTTTAGCTATTATATGTTCATATATAAAATGGAATAACATAGAATATATATATTATAAATCTCATTTACATATGAGATAATAATGCCTATATTATATGTAATCTTAATATAAATATATGATCTTAGATTCTCTGAATCATATAATTTCATATTTGGAAGGATCAAAAAATATAAATGTTCCAAACTGTACCTGAATATAAATCTCCTCTTGAATATCCCCCAAAAGAGATCATCTGGTCTATTCTTAGAGACCTCCAATGATAAGAAATCTACTGCCTTCCAAGGTAGCCCTTTTAACTTTTGGATAGCTCTCATTATTTAGAAGCATTCCCATACATCAAAGCTATCCCAGAAGCTTTGCCTCGTGGGGCTAAACAGAAGAAATCTAATTCTTTCACCTGAGGAATCTTCAAATGCTTGAGGACAATGGTATTCCGCCTTCCTCTTCCAAATATTCTCTTTTTCTCAGCTAAACATTCTCATTCCTTTTTGTTCCTCAAATGAGGTGATTTTAAGTTCCCTTGTTATTGGCTTTATCTTTGATACATTCTAAACTTATGTATAAATTCTTGATCTAGTTCAGTATAAATTTATAGAAGAGAATTAACTAGCTTGAGGACAAACAGCATTTAGAGATGGTGGTATGATATGATTATGGTATAGAAGGTGGAGATAGACTATTGCAACTCTAACCCTGGGTACTATACCTTCATTAAGGAAGGTTAACAATGTTTACTTTTTCGGTTGACAAGTCACAATGTTGACTCATATTGACCTTGAAGTCCACTAAAACCCAATGACAATGATGATAACAGCAGCAACAATCCTAGGTCTTTCTCATAAGAATTGCGATGTCATTTTTAATATTTGCTCCAGGGAGGGAATTCCCCCTCCTCCCCCATGAAAAAAGTATTTTCATGACTGGGAAGCAAACATTTTTAGGGCTTAAGCTTATTTAGAAGAGTGTACCTTGGCAATTAAAGATAGATTTCCTCTGTCATGTTCCTACTTTCCCTGAAGCCTAAAGGTGGAAAAATGCCATTGTTTGATCATTACATTATATAACATTTTACAAAACATCCAGGATGAATTGGCTCTGGGCAAGAGATAAAAATACATCCAAGAATTATACTGCTGCTATCTTTTTTTTTTCTCCTCTGTGTTACTCAAAATCAAGGAGAGCAAATGTGAATAATTCTTTTAAAAGCCCTGGCATTATCTGAAGCAAATTTAAATAACCATGGAAAATAATCAACATTTAGAAAAGGCATTCCACTGAATGCCTTGGTAGCTGTTTTTCTTCCCTTTTGGAAGGGCTGGAATATTTGACACTGTATTTCCCCTTAAATACTTAAAGCTATATGCTTCCAAGTCTGAATATGGGGGCACGTGCTGTTTTGAGCAATTTCTCTCCTTCTACCAAATAAATTTGGAAACTTGTTACAGCTGCTAAATTGTCATTCTTCTTTTATGTACTCAAGTTGCAGAAGTAGCTTCATATGACTAGAAGGCCAAAGCAAAGAATTTGGATTCAGGAGTAAAGAGCCCAAATTTGTGTGATAGGAGAAAGTAGAAAGAAGAGGAAATGCTGTCCTTTCTCTGCCCTTGATAGCACATCCAATGGTTTTGGACAAATGGAGTTTTTCAGGTAAGGATAGCCTGGAGTTTCTAATTCCAAGACTGAACATAAAGCAAAGATTAAAAATAAGTCAGGAATAAAGTTGAAACTATAAGGCAATGACAAGAGAGCATTTGAGTTCACCTGAAGTCCTGAGGGTTGGGCAAGTTGTTATATCCTGAAAAGATTTCCACCAATAGATGAGTCTGAGGCAATTTTTTTCCTCTCTCTGAATCTCAGTTTTTTCCCCTGTAAAATGAAAGGATTGGATTTAATTATTTCTAAGTATTGGATAGGGGGTCAAAAGAGGAGAAAATCAGAGCCAATGCAAATAAACATTTATTAAATTCTTTTTATGTGCAAGGTTCTTATCTGACTATTAAGAAAGGCATAGGCACCATTTGTTGAAATCTAGACTACCAGCAATGCTCTGGCTAACATAACCACTGGAGTGTTTTTTTTCTTTCAAGAACATTTTATTATGTTACCCAAACCTCTACTCTGCAATTAACTCTAATCACACAAGCAATTAAATTAGAGGTAAGATTATTTTTGCAATTTAAAGCTATTTATGCTGATACTAAATTTTCTTCTATCTAATTAAATCTTATTACTCTGTTATAATTGATATTTAATTAACAACTATTGGCTCTACCCTAATTTCTTCCAAGCCTCACTAGTAGTCCCCACTCACACACTGGAATCTATCCTATCAGTTTCAGTTAGATCTCAGTTTCCCAACTCAAAGGAGAGAGGAGAAGATTTAGGCTTAGCCAATCCAAGAATATACAAAAGACTAACAGATAGCCGTTGCAGGTTTAGATCTATGATATTATCATCATCTTATATGTATGATGCCTAAAGGAAATTGAGAATAAGTTTAGTAGGTGCATTTCAGAGGGAGGCAACACTAGCCTGGGTCAATCAATAAACATTTATTAAGTGCTTATTGTTTTCCAGACACTGATGATAAGCTCTGGGTATTACAAAACCAGTATGAAATATCCTAGACCTCAAGAAATTTCCAAGCAATTGAGTGCGATACAACAAGTTCATCAATAAATAAATACAGGTCATATACAGTGGATGAATGATTGAATAAATGAATGAATGACTGTAAAGCATTGATTAAGTATTTGTCATATGACAAGCACGCTGCTAAGTTTTGGAAATACAAACGCGAAAGTATGACAGTTCCCCGCCTCCAGAAGTTTACATTCTTTGTTTTCTAAACCCTTTCCTTCAGTCTTTTCCTCATCAGTTCCAAGGCAGAAGAGCAGCAAGGGCTAGGCAATTGGGATTAAATGACCTGTCCCAGGCCACATTGCTAAGAAGTATGAGGTTAAATTTGAACCTAGGACTTCCTGTCTCCAGTACCCAGCTCTCTATCCATTGAACCACCTAACTGCCACAAGGAGCTTACATTCTAATGGGGGTGGGGGGATAACATATAAAAGAGAATGATTACTTGAGGAGGGAATTATGGTCTAGGAAATCACAAAGTTTGTAAATGGAAGTATTCCAGTGATATGCTTTTCCCAGAGGCAATGAAGGACTTCTCTTAGAGAATGGAATTAAAAGTGGGGTTGGGGAAAGAAGATAGAAAATAATTGGTGTGAATATGAGACTTCGTGGTCTCCAGGAGTACTGTATTGGCTTTGCTCCTTGAAGGCATATCTCTGATAGATGGGTTTGGAGGATAGTATTGTAGGCCTCTTAAAGGCTGCAGTACTCTAGCTGAGCCTTGAAGCCACCTTAGGGTTACAAAAGGCAGATAAGAGGAGGAAAAGCATTCTAGGCATGAGAGACAGCATGTTCAAAGGTAGAGACTAGGCTAGGCGAAGAATGTTCCACTGGGGAATACTAAGAAGGCCACTTGGACTGGAATATAAAGTGCATGAGGCAGCATGACGTATAATCAGCCTAGAATGACAGACTGGAAACACATTATGAAAGACTTTACATGTCAAAAGAAGTCTTTAAAAACTATTGTTACTAACATATACCACAATTTGTTCAGCCATTCTCCAGTTGAAGGGCATACCCTTGCTTTCCAGTTTTTTGCCACTGCAAAAAGCACAGCTATAAATATTTTTGTACAAGTCTGTTTATCTATGATCTCTTTGGGGTACAAACCCAGCAATGGTATGGTTGGATCAAAGGGCAGGCATTCTTCTATCGCTCTTTGGGCATAATTCCAAATTGCCATCCAGAATGGTTGGATCAGTTCACAACTCCACTAGCAGTGCCTTAACATCCCAATTTTGTCACATCCCCTCCAACATTCATTACTCTCCCCTGCTATCATTTTAGCCAATCTGCTAGATGTGAGGTGGTACCTCAGAGTTGTTTTGATTTGCATTTCTCTAATTATTAGAGATTTAGAACACTTTCTCATGTGCTTATTGATACTTTTGATTTCTTTACCTGAAAATTGCCTATTCATGTCCCTTGCCCATTTATCAATTGGGGAATGGCTTGATTTTTTTATACAATTGCTTTAACTCCTTGTATATTTGAGTAATTAGACCTCTGTCAGAATTTTTTGTTAAAAAGATTTTTTCCCAGTTTGTTGTTTCCCTTCTGATTTTGGTTGCATTGTTTTTGTTTGTACAAAAAATTTTAATTTAATATAATCAAAATTATTTATTTTACATTTTGTAATTTTTTCTAACTCTTGCTTGGTTGTAAAAATTTTCTTTCCCAGAGATCTGACAAGCATACTATTCTGTGTTCACTTAATTTATTTATATGTTGGTGATGGAATACTATTGTGCTTAAAGGAATAATAAACTGGAGGAATTCCAGGTGAACTGGAAAGACCTCCAGGAATTGATGCAGTTTGAAAGGAGCAGAGCCAGAAGAATGTTGTACACAGAGACTGATACAATGTAGTAAAATCAAATGTAATGGATGTCTGTACTAGCAGCAATGCAACGACCCTAGACAATTTTGAGGGATTTAAGGAAAAGAACGCTACCTACATTCAAAGGGAGAAATACAGGAGAGGAAACACAGAAGAAAAACAACTGCTTAAACAGTTGGGTTGATGAGGACATGATTGGGGATGTAGACCTGAAAGGACCACAGCAATGTAACTATCAATAATATGTAAATAAGTCTTGACTGACCATACATGTTAAAAAAAACAGTGGAAATGCGAGTTAGCAATGAGGGGGGGGAGTCGGGGCTTGAGGGGGTGAAGGGTAAAGTAAAAACATGAATCATGTAACCATGGAAAATTTTTCTAAAACTAAAAAATTAATAAAAAATAAAAATAAAAATAAACTACTATTTCCAGCAAAAACAAAAACAAAAAAACAAACTATTATTATTTCTTTTTCCTAGGCACAATGGGGAGTAACTATTTAAGCCTCTTAAGCTGGTACCCTATTAAGCTATTAACCTATTAAGTTAAGGATCTAAAGACAGACATAAAGGAGAATATGGGGCTATTAGTTTTATATTTTTCCTAGAACTTTCATCCCTTTCTAGCTTCTTAAACCCTATATCTTTTCCATCTATGCTTAAGACTTACATTTATCTATTCACATGACCCCTACCCTCCATACCCTTCAGATTTTATCTTCAAATCCACCTTATTATTGGATCATGAAATTGAGAGCTGAAAGGCATGATAGTTACATGAAAATTGGTCACAGATCATAGGCTTAGTACTAGAGGTGTCCTTACAAGTCCACTAGTACAAGACCATCATTTCAGAGATGAGGAAACAGGGTCAAAACAGATAAAGGATCAAGGTCAGAATTTGAACCCTGGTTCCTCTGACTGTTAATCTATTACTCTTTCTCCTACCTAGTGGGCTTCTTTAAGTCTGAAATAGTAGGCCCTCCTGTTTATATCCTAAAAGCACTAAGTGTTGTTGATAATTTTGGAAACCTGGAGACTAGTTTCTTTGATCAAAACAGCATTTGAGCTACTTTAGTAAACATGGGTCCAGAAACTTGCCTTAATCTGCTTTTTAAAGCTGGATACATTGCCAAGAAAGAGAAACTGATGCCAGCAGCTATTTCATTTCTGCCTTGTAAATACAATCTCTAAAGGCAGTATTTGAAATAGCACCAGAACAGGATTCTGGAAACCCAAGACCTTGTTCCAGTGCCACTGTAAAGTGAATGTGTGAACTTTGGATGAACTAGTTCATCTTTCTAGGACTGAATTTACTTTGTTTACATTCTATAAAATGAAGGATTTAGGATAGATAAGATCTTTCTTTTCAGTGGAGATCCACCAGTAGATTTCAAAACCTAACTGGTAGGGCCATAGCCATTTAGGGTTTTGTCCATTTGGGAAAGTTCAAATACTAGTTGGAAGTATTTTCTTTTCCTTTCTTTTTAAAAAACCCCACAATGTTTTGTTTCTGAGGCAGAAGAATGGTAAGGGCTGGGCAATGGGAGTCAAGTGACTTGCCATGGAGCACATAACTAAGAAATGTCTGTGGCCGAATTTGAACCAAGTACCTCCCTGGTCCTCTGAGCTACCTAGCTGCCCTCTAAGAAATTTTTTCTTAATTCCTTTCCTCACTTCCTATCTCCAGTTACTTACTATTACCTCTAGCATGAAGGTAGGACAGTTGATCTTTGGGAAAATAAGGCAAGAGTTGTTGTCAGTAGTCCTAGTAAGGGTACTAGCTTCTCTCATTCTGAGGTGATGTACCCAGCTTACAAAAATAGACTAAGGCTAGGTTCTGGCCTCCTGTTTAGTAAACTGACTCAATTACTTCCTTGTTAACCTTTTTGACAAGAGCCAGCTGGATTAGATAGACTACTTGTTCAGTTAAGCTCTGTAACTCAGGCAAGTCTGGTGACTTGGGTGGCACTCCTTGTGTGATTGTGTTTGTGTTCTCCTGTTTTTTGTGTGTCTCTGGAGAGAATTCAAACAGTGGTCTGGTCTGCCAGCTGCAGGAAGTCTTAAAACAAAGGAAACCCTAAATGGATAGAACAATGATAATCCATCTTGGATCAAGGTGCCCAAAGGTCATTCAATATCTTCTCCATATCTTCAGGGCCTCCCACTATTCTCTAGGTTATGCCTGCTCAAAAAGCAGAGGTCACTGATTCTTAGAGGTCAAAGGACCCCTAACCTTCTATTTTTATTCCTCAATTTCATTCTCTGGCGCTACTGGTACAAAATTATGATCTAGAGATTTGCTGACCAAAAATCAAGTAGCATTTATTAAATTAAGTACCCCATGCCAGGTACAGTGCTAATAACTGGAGATAAAAAGATAGTTCCTTCTATCAAAAAGCTCACATTCTAATAGAGGAGACAACTTGTCAATAACTATGTGTATACAAGATATATAGGTATATAGAGATATAAGACAATAGTTATAAAATAAAGCACAGTTCCTAGCACATAGTAGGCACTATATAAACACTTTATTTCTTTCCTTTATCCTTTCCCTTCCTTTCCCTTCCCTTCCTATTGTGTCCCTTCCCTTCTATTCTCACAGAAGTCAAGAGGTAAAGTCACATGGGCACCTCTGTGCAAAAATGTGGAGATGGTAGGTAGAGTTTCATATTTAAGGGAAAAAAAAGTGCAAATAGAAAAATTGTAATTTGATTAGAGGATACTTGGAGAGGAATAAAGTGTAGGAAGACTGGAAAGGTAGGAAGGAGCCACATTGGGGAGGGATTTTAATGTTAAATAAGAATTTATTGAATAGAGTGGTGATATGGTCAGACCTACCTGTTGGCAGTTAAGTGGATGGTATATTGAACTGGGAAAGACTTAAGGGAGAAAAACCATTCAGAAGGCTCTTGAAATAGTCTAGGTATGAAGTAATGAGGGCCTGCTTCAGAATGGCAACTTTGTAAGAGTAGAGACAATTAATATAAGATATTATCAAAGTAAAAACAAGAAGACTTTATAATTAACTGTGGGGCGAATGAAAGTAAGGAGTTAATTATGGCACTGAATTTGGACTCTGAGAAACTGGGAGGATGGTTGGATCTTTGAGAGGGTATTGGGGAAATTGGAAAGGGGAGGATTTGTGGGAAATTATGTAATGAGTTCTATTTTGGACATATTGAATTTGAGATGTCAACAGGACAGTTACTCTGAGAAATTTAAAGGCAGCTGGTGATGTGAACTTGAAGTTCAGCGGAGATGTTATAGAATAATATACAGATATTGGAATCAGATGCTAGAAATGATGATTGGATGCATGGGAATGAGTATCATCAAATGAGCTTATACAGAGACTTCCAACAGTTTCCTGTCACCATAGGTTCCTTTATTAAGAAACTGATGTGTAGCTATCAAAGATGTTCCTCTTCTGCTTTACCTGGGAACTTTTACAATGCTTAAATATTCAACAATATTTTTGTGTAAAGATTTTACAAAGTTTGAGAATTGTAATCCTGCAATCCTGTGCAGTATATGTGTACATATGTATGTCTATCTGTCCACTAAAAGAAATAAGTATAAAGTTGTCCCTTGCTATATCATGGTTCACTTATCTTGGCTTCCACTGTATCATTTTTTTTTAAATCTAATTCTGCATTGTGGAGTTTTCACTATATTACAGGATTTTATGAGGTGAATATTGTACTGTACACAATGGAAATGCAGTATGCCACTACCACTTGTGCAAGGTTGCCAATGTAAGATTGTATATGGCACACTATTGGCTGAAAGGCGTCCAACCACAGAGCTGTGTTCTGTATCCTGGATGCTGATTGGCTCAGTGTTTAAAAGAGTAGTACTTCGCAGATTTTCACTTATTGTGGGGGTCTCTGGAATGTAATTCCCATGATACGTCAAGGATCACTGTATTACCTAAATACCTTTTGCCTTGCCACAAACTATGTGCTATATGGAGAAATAATTTTCTCATGTTAAAATGTATTCATTTTTGAAGTAATGTTAAAAATGTGTGTATTACACAAATGTGTGCACAGTTATACCCGTCCATATACTATGCAATTTGTCTCACATTAGTTCTAGAACTGCTATCTTCATATATTCCCTATTATCTGTCAGTCTACTTGGTCATCCTCACCTTTGGTAACCTTTGGGATCCCGGAAATAATAAACCCAGAAACAATTAAGAATCTTTGAAGTAGATTATCTTTTGGATCCCTTTAATCACAGAAATTCTTGTTTTCTCCCTTTCATTGTCTATAGTTTTCATCCAAACTTGCCTTCTAATCTTGTCATGCACACCTAAAATCCAAGCATTTTTAAAAAAATCATCCTGAAATTTTACCACTACAGTGATTAAGACATTCATACTCTTTGGCCTAGAGACCCAAGGAAGTCACTGATGAGAAAGATACTAGACAGAACAAAAAATTTATAACAGCATATTTTGTGATAGCAAAGTACTGGGGGAAAAAAAAGTAAATGTTTTCTGATTGTGGAATGGCTAAACACATCTTGTTGTAAGATTATAATGAAATATGAATGTGGTATAAGAAATGACAAATGTGAAAAACAGAAAAAATGGAAAGATCCATATGAACTGATGCAATTTCAACTAAATATAACCCAGAAAACAATATACACAGTGATTGAAGCAATATAAACAGAAAGAATCAAAAGTGAATGATGTAAAATTACAGAAAAAACCAAGCATGAGTCCAAAGAAGAGATGGGGGAAAACCCCACCCTTTCCCCAATTCTTTGCATTTAATTTTAGAGTTTTTCAATATATTGATAGGTTTTTGTTTGTATCCTTATCTTATTCTTCTCCCCACCTCTTTAAAAATATATTTATTATTTGGAATGACTTTTTTGGAGGGGGAACAAGAGAAAATCTCAGGATGATGTAAAAAATAAGAACTCGAGGCCTTCTAGGGAGATCAGAAGTTACCAAGAATATAGTAATAATAAGAATAAGAATAAACATTTACAAAATGCTTTAAGGTTTACAAAGCACTTTATGTATATAATCACATAAGATCCTTACAAATCTGCAAGTTAGGCACTTTTATTAAAACTAATTTTATAGATAAACAAAGAAGGCTGAGACTTTACCAGAAGTATAGTATTCAGTTCTAGTCTTCCTGACTCTCATTCTGACAATCTATCCACTATACTACCTAACTGCTTCCTGCTTATGGGAGTTAGATTATCTTATGAATACATTCTCTGCCTATGGTGTTACACGAATCTCGGGTAGACTCAAGAGGGACTTTAGAGGTCATCTAATCCAGCCCCCTCATTTTTCTGTGTAGAGAGGCAAGGCTGTACTCTGGAAAGAAGGTCTATAGGAGAAATTGAGGGATGGGGAATAATACTTAAAAGGAAAGAAAAAACCTATTGCTGTACTTTGCTTTGCTCTATTTATAGGTCAAACACTGTAAAATATTGAAAACATCATTTGGGTCTTGCTGTTTGCATTTGTTCCAAATTCAAGTTAGAGCCAAGTTTCAAAGCTCGATGAATTGTCCCAAATGTTGCTATATTTAGGACTCTGCATGCTAATGTTTCTATTTGTTGCGCAGCCCCAAGGAACTCTTCCAGAAACCTTTCATGAGGATCCTGTTGCTATGGAAACAATTTTCTTTCTTTGTATGTGTGCATGAAGAAAGTCTATGCTATTTCCTTCCTGCCTGTGACACAGAAATACAAGTTTTGTTCCATTGGACAAACACAGGCAGGGTGCAGAGCTCCCTCTATTCCTGCTTTACTGGAAAGGTTTACAAATTCCCCTGGGGGCTGCTTCACGGAGGAAGGTGTTTATAAACATCAAAACCATATCATGTTCTCGGTTATCTTTGTCTCTTAGTATCCAGCTTTAAGGTGCCTTTGTTGTTGTACTTCAATATTCCTCAACTCTTCCTAACCCCATTTGGGGCTTTCTTGGGAAAGATACTGGAGTGATTTTTTCCCTCTCCAGTAAATTTTTCAGATGAGGAAACTGAGGCAAATAGAATTAAGTCATTTCCCCAGGATTACATGACAGCCAGCTAAGTGTTTGAGGCCAGATTTGAACTCCAAAGGATGAGTCTTCCCAACTCCAGACTTATTCTTTATCCACCTAGCTGCCAACTTAAAAGATGACTACCCTTAGGAAAAAATACCTCAGTTTATTCAACTGTAAAGTATTAAAATGATAGCATCTACCTCACCAGGTTGTTGTGAGTCTCAAACGAGGTATAATTTGTTTAAAAAAAACCAAAAAACTATGTGCCAGTCTGGCACATAGTAGGCACTCAATAAATGCTTATACCTTACCTTGGTCTCTAAATTTAGGAGAATTTAGAAGGGAGCAGAGAACGCTCACTCCATAAACTAACACACAATCTCCTCTATTTCTTGATTTCAGTGCATTCAGATACACAACACATTTGCCTCAGGTCAATGAGGTAAGACTAGAGAAAAGGATACTTTTTTGTCTGTGAAGAAACCAACTGCAGTATTTTAGAAGCAATAACATCCTTATTTGTCCCAAGATGTTAAGGGAAAAAATGGAAAGCTCCTTCAGCTTTAGCTCATTATCTAATCTAAACTAGTCACTTTCCCTCCTCTCTCCTCTTTCTTTTGGTCCACTCAGTAATTTAGAGGCTTAGAAATTTGCCAGGGGGCATCAGGAGGTTACAAATGCAGTAATTTCTATTCTTTAAGAGCTGCCTGAAGCAAGGAAAGGTTGTGTCCTACCCAGGATCACTGAACTATGGAGTGTCAGGGATAGGACCTAAACTGAACAGGGCAGAGCAGGAATTGTTTCATTTTTCTCTTTGTATCCTCTCAGGTTAGCACAGCCTCAAGGACATAGTAGAAACTTAATAAATGCTTGCATAATTGCTTGCTCCTTTGACTGAAGCTGGTCCTCTGACTTTGATACTGTTTTCTCTTCCTTTTGTTGCTAAACAACGTGACAGTTACCTATTATCTGTGCCTCCATTTCTTTTCCTATCAGTCTCTTAACTTTTAAAATTCTGGTTTTGAACTCATCATTCAACTAAAATAGTTCTCTCCAAAGTTACCAGTGTTCTCTTAATTGCCAAATCCCCCCTCCAGTTCTATCTTTTTTTTTTTTAAATTTTAACCTTTTTTCAGCCTTTGACACTGTTGACCTTAATATTTGGACCTTGCCACCATGCTCACCCTGGAAATACCCTTACTCCTTTTTTCTTCCTCCTTCTATAAACCCCTTTTACCCTTGTGGCTGTGATCCCTTTCTTCCACTAGTAAGTTCCTCTAGGAGTCTCTATTTTGAGAAATGGATCAGGCCAGCAATTTTATTATTTTTTTCCCTAGCTTTTCCTAGCTCTGCTTCTGATACTCTGAATTTCCCTACCATATTCCCATGCATAACTCTAATCTCCTCTCCCTCCTCTCTTTTTCAGCTCTCCTTTGTGTTGTTCCCCCCTAACCCCCTATCAGAATGTAAACTCTGGGAAGGAAAAGGACTTCTTTTTCTTTTGCATTTGTATCTCCCGATCTTAGCATTGTACCTGGCACATAGTGCTTTACTAATGATTGCTGATTGAATTTAGTAGACTCTTTTCTCCATGTTTTCCTTGGTCTATGGACTATTTATACCCAGCCTGTGGTTGAGCCTTCCAAACTTGTATTTGATTGATCTGCCAATCCAACACACCATACCCTGACCTCAACATCCTGTTGTCATTGGTCCTCTAAAAATGAGGAACAAACAACACCAATAGCACCAAAATCATGGTTCTCCTCTTACTTGTCTTTGCTTGATCTTCATCCAGGTTGGGCTGGTTAACCTTGGGTGTCCCTCAAAGTCTTTTTTTTTTAAACATTTATTAATATTTATTTTTTTGAAAAGTTAACATGGTTACATAATTCATGCTCTTATTTTCCCCTTCACCCCCCTCCACTTCCGACTTCCCCCTCCCCCCATGGCAGATGTGTATTTCCACTGGTTTTAACATGTGTCCTTGATCAAGACCTATTTCCAAATTGTTGATAGTTGCATTTGTGTGGTAGTTTCGAGTCTACATCCCCAAGCAAGTCCGCCTCAACCCATGTGTTCAAGCAATTGTTGTTCTTCTGTTTCCACTCCTGTAATACTTCCTATGAATGTGGGTAGTGTTCTTTTCCCTAAATCCCTCAGAATTGTCCTGGGTCATTGCATTGCTGCTAGTACAGAAGTCCATTACATTCTATTTTACCACGGTGTATTGGTCTCTGTGTACAATGTTCTTCTGGCTCTGCTCCTTTCACTCTGCATCAGTTCCTGGAGGTCTTTCCAGTTCACATGGAATTCCTCCAGTTTATTATTCCTTTGAGCACAATAGTATTCCATCACCAGCATATACCACAATTTGTTCGGCCATTCCCCAATTGAAGGGCATACCCTCGTTTTCCAGTTTTTTGCCACCACAAAAAGCAGAGCTATAAATATTTTCGTACAAGTCTGTTTATCTATGATCTCTTTGGGGTACAAACCCAACAATGGTATGGCTGGATCAAAGGGCAGGCATTCTTTTATAGCCCTTTGAGCATTGTTTGTCCCTCAAAGTTTTATCTTGGATTCTTTTGTATTCTTTCTATGCTATTTCATTTGTTGATCACATCAAGTCCCCAGAATTCAATTATATTATCTATGTAGAGAGATGATTCTCATGGCTATTTATCCAGTCTTGATTTCTCTCCTGATCTCTAGTCTTGCATTTCCAACTGTCTATAGAGGAAGTTAGGTTTCTCAGTGGGCAGAGGCTGTTTGATGGTTCTGAGTTGTAGGCAGAAGGATTTGAGTTCAAGTCCAACTTCAGACGTTTACTAGCCATGTGTCTTATGCCAAGTCACTTAACTTCTGTCTGTCTTGGTTTCCTTAACCATAAAATAGAGATAATAATAGCACCTCCCTTTTAGGGTTGTTAAATGAGATAATAATAATATTAAAAGCACTTAAAGGGCAGCAAGGTGGCTCAGTGCAAAAAGAACCAGACCTAGAAACTGGAAGTCCTGAGTTCAAATCTCTCCTCAGATACTTCCTAGCTTTCTGATCCTGGGCAGGTCATTTAACCCCAATTGCCTTTATTGCTCTTCTGCATTGGAACTAATATTTAGTATCAATTCTAAAGACAGAAGTTTAAAAATAGAAAGCACTTCTCACAGAGTCTAGCACATCATAAGTACAATAGAAATGCTTATTCTTTTTCCTTTCCCCTCCCTTCTGGCACTGCCACTCTCCAATCACCTTATACCTGAACTAGTGCAATAGCCTTATGGTTGATCTCCTTCACTCAAATCTCTCCCCACTATAGTCCATCCTCCACTCTTCTGTCAAATTGATCTTCCTAAGGTTCAGATATGATCATGTCAACTTCCTGTTTAGTAAACTCTAGTTGTCCCCTATTACCTCTAAGACTTCAGTTTAGTTTATAAAGCATCCCTCCCAACCTCATAATCTATCCCCTTCTTACCTTTCCAGTCTCCTTGAACCTTATTCTTTTCCATCTACCATGTGTCCCCATGACACTGGCCTTCTTGCTGTTCCTGGAACATGTTAACACTCTACCTTCTAGCTTCTTGCATTTTCTCTCTGGCTTTCATGTCTAGAATTCTATCCCTCCTCTTTTCCAACCCCTGGCTTCCCTATTTTACTTTGTGCCTCAGCAAAAAGCTTACCTTCTGCAAGAAACCTTTTCTTGACCCCTCTTGATTATAGGGTTTTTCTTCTAAGATTATCTCTAATTATTCCTATAGATACTTCGTACATAGTTGTTTTCATATGGTTACATGTTGCTTCATGTTTTCCTATAGCATCGGGGGGCGGGCTCCCTCATTAGACTCTTGGTTCTTGGGAGTAGGGACCATTTTCCCTCTTTATTTGTATTCCCAGGACAGTGCCTGACACATAGTAGTTGCTTCATAAATGCTTGTTGACTTGTTGCCTGCAGAAGGCAAAAAGCATAAGATTTGGGATAGAAAGAAATTTTAGAGGTCACAAAATTCAATATGTTTTATTTCCTTATTTTTTTGAGGGAAGGAAGGACATTTAATGAGGATTAGTATATGGACTTTCAGGCAATTTCTAGCTCCACTGAAATATATAAATCTATTAAAATATTGCTATTAATTAAAAATGTAATTTTTGACACTAACTCAAAACATATAGGCATATACATTATTCCTGAGGAATGGAAAGAATTAGATTATTGATCAGAACCAGAAGCCAGATTGATCAAGTGGTCACCAGAGACAAGCCACAAGAAAGTCAAAGAGTGCAATCAATGCCCTTCTTTTGGAAACTAGGATAAGAGAGGGAATCATCTCATCAAAGCCTTAAAGATAAGTATAAGCTAGCATCTGAAGCTAAAATTCTTCTGACTTCAAATCAAGTGTTTATTCCACAAAAATACATACATCTCATAATATAAGTTTTGGAAGTTTCATTGCCTAATAAATAAAGGATGTGTGTGTGTGTGTCTGTGTGTTTGTGTGTGTGTATTTTTTGATTGAGTCCAAATTCCTTGATTTGATGTCAATACAAAGTAATGAGTATTTCCCAGATGGAAGCATCTGTCTTTCTGGGTCTGTCCTATCACATTCTAGAGAGAAAATGACATGATGTGATTTAAACAGAAGTCTGGACTAAATCTTTCATAGTCTGTTAAGGCAACCAGAGATAACTGATAAAGCATTTTTCCTTTTCTCAAAGGATGTCAAATAGTGAACTTTGGTGGAAAACAAATGAGCATTTGCAGCTAAATTTCCCTACTCATGACTTTCTAGGCCCTGGGAGATTTTGCTAGGATTTCTCCCTGGAGGGTTGCAGGGAAGGGAAGGAAACTCTCTGAACCTTCTAGCTTTCTCTTGCTTACCTTAGAACTGGCATTTTCAAAATGTTCTTCTTGAGTCTCAGTGGAATGGGGCCTTTAAGGAGATTTCTGTCTAAACTGATTATATTCCTTTTAGAAATTAAAAGAGGGAAGTCCCAGAAAAAATGGCTGTTGTTTAGTTTGGGCAGGGTTTGAGCACTCCACCAGGGAAACAAGAAAAATAAAACATTCACAGAAACACTGAAACATTAACAGAGTTGGGAATTTCAGAGTGGGAAGTCATCATTTAGGTCAACACATACCTAAATAATTTCCTCTATTAGACACTAAGTAAATATTTAGCTCCCGAAGCAGCCCATTCCAATTAGAAGAGCTTTAATTGTTCAGAAGTTTTCCCTTCCATCAAGAATTTACTACTTTACCACTTCTACCCACTGATCTTCTGACCTGTAGGGCCAAATGTTCAATTTCCTTATCCATTTGATAGCCCTTCAAATCTTCTATTCCAGGATAAACATTGACAGTTCCTTCACTGATCCTTATATGACATGGAATGTAGAGTATGCAGAGAAGAGGTGTATGGAGGGTTTGGGGAGGACTAGCCCCTTTGGTGATTGCTGAGCCCTTTTCAGGGTTGTTCATATTCCTTTGGTGTCTACTTGGTGCTTAACTCTCACCTTTACTCCAAGAAGCCCAGCAACCACACTGTTTCTGTAGACAGGCTAACCCAAGTTGAGGATAACTGAAATATCTCAAACTTCTTGGTGAGTTAGGGGGATGTCTACCCTGAGAACATTTAAGGACCCATGATTCTTCAGTGTGGGTCTACTCTCATATCACAGATCCCAATTTTGAGGGGCTTCATGGAATATTATAAAGTGGTCATGAGGCCAGTAATAGTGTAGCATTTTCTGCTTCTCCCAAGTTCTGAAGAGCCCCTTTAGGGAGAGAATCAGGCCAGACCAGGGCTAGAGTTATCAAACAGTGCATCTAAGGATATGGCTCTAGTGGCCATGGGCCCACAATTCCAGAGCATCCTGGGTCCCTAGGACTCAACCATGCCTTTCCCATTGGTGTTCCTGTTGAGGCTTCTTTGGCCTCAATAACCTTGGCCAATTAGCTGAAGGATCAGTGCAGCTGGAGGGTTTGGAGCTTGTCCAGAAGATGAAAGCATGGAATAGCCATCTCTGTATTGTGCTGGAATATCCCTGGAATGGCTGTACTCAGCAAATTCCCTGAATGTCAACATTACTCCAGGATAATCCCAAGAAACACTATTGCTGGTCCAAGCCCCAGGCACATAATGGCCTGCATTCAGTCCTCTGGTCACTTCCATTGTCATTGGTCCTCTTCAAAGAGGAAGAACAATATTTATGATACGGATTTTCTTAATAGCCTACCTCATTTTCGTTACCCTTCTCTGGATGTTTCCTAGCTTATTCTTGTTCTTCTTAAAATGTCTCCAGAACCAAATATAATATTGCATATGTATCATGATCAACTCAGTGAACAACAGAGTGCTCATCCCTTATTGGAGGAAGCTGTCTCTCTTCATATAACTCAAGATAGAATTAGGTTGTTGGATTTTTTTTGGGAGGCTTCCACGTCACATTATAGACACATATTTTTAAGTCCTCCTCTTAGACGAGAAGGTAAAAAAGGCTGAAGGAATACCTTGTAGCTTATTAGTGAAATGAAGTATGTCTTTAAAAGAAATGAAAGTGACCTTCAAGACAAAAAAGAAGAAAAAGAAAAAGAAGAAAAAGAAGGAGATCCTGACTTATATTAGGAAGTTGGAGGGTAGAAGAATGGAACATAGAAGAGAGAGGATTAAAGACCACTAAGAACTTGAAGAGGCAGCATTACATAGTAGATAGAAGGTTGTCACTCAAGTTAGAAGAGTTGGGTTGAAATCCAGCATCAGGCTCTAGCTAGCCATGTGAACCTGGACAAATCATTTAGCCTTTCTTGGCTTTAGTGCCTTGTTTATAAAATAAAAGGGGTGGATTATCTGAACATTAAGATGCATTCTAACTCTAACTGAATCATCCTAGAATTTTATGGAAGAAGAGCTGGACTTGGATTATCTAGGAAGGAAGTCTCAACATCCATTCCACATAGGCCATAGTGAGAGACATCATCCAGGAATGGTTATAAGAGAAAATTTAGTAGATGTTTTGACATTTTTAGTATATTTGACAGGTTGTGGAAAAATAAGAAACATGCTGCAGGATTGGAGAAAGCAAATGTTCAAAAAAAAGGAAAAATGGAAGCTATAAACTATAACTTAGGATACAAAATTTTAAAACATAGTATATGTCTAGTGAACATCTGAAAAAGAGATAGTTACAAAGAGCTAACATGACTTCATCAAGATCAAGTCATGATTATCTAACATAATTTTCCTTTTTGACATTATTACTAGACTGGTAGATTAGGGAATCAATAATTATGTTATCTAGAGTTCTGCAAATAATTTAACAAAATATTTATTGCAATTCTTGTGGACAAGATGGAGAGAGGTAGAGTAGACCAGAGAAGTCAAACACATGACCTGTAGGCCATATAAAGCCAGTAGTAGTCCCAAGTGAGACAAGAATCAGATTCAAAGGTAATTGGGAAATATTTAATAAAATAAATTAAAATACAATAAAACAGAGATGATATTAATGTGTCATATTCTAAGACAATCTATAAGGATTCTCAGTATAGTTTAGTGGCTTTCATTTATATTTCATTTTGACATGACTAGACAACTATAGTAATTTGTGGATTCAGAACTGGTTGAATAACCAGACCCAAAAAATTGTCAGAAATGGGTTGATGTCCACTTTTTTTTAAAACCCTTACCTTCCGGGGCCTAGCAGTACCAGATATTAAACTATACTATAAAACAGCAGTCATCAAAACAATATGGTACTGGCTAAGAGTTAGAAGGGAGGATCAGTGGAATAGACTTGGGGTTAATGTCAGCAAGACAGTGTATGATAAACCCAAAGAGCCCAACTTTTGGGACATGAATCCACTATTTGACAAAAACTTCTGGGAAATTTGGAAAACAATATGGGAAAGATTAGGTTTAGATCAATTTCTCACACCCTACACCAAGATAAATTCAGAATGGGTGAATGACCTGAATATAAAGAGGGAAACTATAAATAAGCTAAGTGAACACAAAATAGTATACCTATCAGATCTCTGGGAAAAGAAAGATTTTAAAACCAAGCAAGAGTTAGAGAAAATTACAAAATGTAAATTAAATGGTTTTGATTATATCAAGCTAAAAAGCTTTTGTACAAACAAAACCAATGTAGTCAAAATCAGAAGGGAAACAACAAATTGGGAAAAAATCTTTATAACAAAAAACTCTGACAGGGGTGTAATTAATCAGATATACAAGGAGTTAAATCAATTGTATAAAAAATCAAGCCACTCGCCAACTGAAAAATGGGCAAGAGACATGAATAGGCAATTCTCAGGTAAAGAAATCAAAAGTATCAATAAGCACATGAGAAAGTGGTCTAAATCTCTAATAATTAGAGAAATGCAAATCAAAACAACTCTGAGGTATCACCTCACACCTAGCAGATTGGCTAAAATGAAAGAAGGGGAGAGTAATGAATCTGGAAGGGATGTGGCAAAATTGGGACATTAATGCATTGCTGGTGGAGTTGTGAAATGATCCAACCATTCTGGCTGGCAATTTGGAATTATGCTCAAAGGGCTATAAAAGAATGCCTGCCCTTTGATCCAGCCATACCATTGTTGGGTTTGTACCCCAAAGAGATCATAGATAAACAGCCTTGTACGAAAATATTTATAGCTGCGCTTTTTGCAGTGGCAAAAAACTGGAAAATGAGGAGATGTCCATCAATTGGGGAATGGCTGAACAAATTGTGGTATATGCTGGTGATGGAATACTATTGTGCTAAAAGGAATAATAAACTGGAGGAGTTCCAGATGAACTGGAAAGACCTCCAGGAACTGATGCAGAGTGAAAGGAGCAGAACCAGAAGAACATTGTACACAGAGACTGATATACTGTGGTAAAATCGAATGTAATGGACTTCTGAAACAGCAGCAATGCAATGACACAAGACAGCTCTGAGGGATTTATGGTAAAGAATGCTACCCACATTCAGAGGAAGGACTGCAGGAGAGGAAACATAGAAGATAATCAATTGCTTGAATGCATGGGCTGAGGCGGACATGATTGGGGATGTAGACTCAAAATGACCACACCAATGCAACAAACAACAATATGAAAATAGGCCCTGAACAAGGACACAAGTTACAACCAGTGGAAATGTGGGTCAGCCATGGGTGGGGGGAGAACAGGGGGTGAAGGGGAAAGTAGGGGTATGAAGCATGTAAACAGGTTAAAAATGAATATTAATAAATGTTTAAAAAAAACCCTTACCTTCCATCTTGGAATCAATACTGTGTATCCATTCCAAGGCATTAGAGTGGTAAGGGCTAGGTAATGGGGGTCAAGTGACTTGCCCAAGGTCACACAACTAGGAAGTGTCTGAGGCCAGATTTGAACCTAGGACCTCCTGTCTCTGGGCCTGTCTCTCAATCTACCGAGCCACCCAGCTGTTCCCTTGATGTCTGCTTAAAGAGAGGTCTTTAGTAAAGCAAAGGGATATGAGTTTGGTTATTTTCCATTTAATATTTTTATTAATGACTTTGGTGAAGGCAATCAATGGCATGTTCAACAAATTTAAAGATGATGCAATTTTACATGTCACAGCAATAAAACCAACTTTATAATAATTTAGACTACGAGTAAAAAGTTTTATTCCCTAAATTTGATATAAAACTAAGTAGGGAGAAGCTTAAGTCATTATCAGATAGGTCTCAAAAATGTGTCTCAGAATAAGAGCTATTTCCCAAAGATATTCATACTACATGGAAAAAAGCTCTTGTCATTCTTGGTTCACAACCCATCAATTATTAAATGCCTTGGAGGCAGTTTGTTGAGTTCCAAAGAAGGGGAGAAAGAAATTTGTTGATCATCTAATCTGTTTACCTTAAGGATCAAAATAGGGCAAACTTTGCCTTTTTGTTTGTCTTGCACAAGAACTAGAGTAAAGAAAGATAAAACATAGGCTCAGAAGTGACTACTATTTTATTTGAACTAGAGGCATATTCTAAAATGTCCTTACTTATTTCAACAAAGGGATAATGTAGTGCTCTTTCATAGCCCTGTGAATTATTTTAAGCTTTATTTAGTGATATGTTATCTAAAACAGGGAATAAAAATAGTATATATAATTAGAAGCAATATCATGGATAGAAGAGTAGACTTGGGGTCAGGAGGACATGGGTTCAAATCCCACTTCAGACACTAACTATCCCTGAGAACCTGAGAAAGGTACAGACTTTCTGTATGCCATTTCCCTCATATATAAAATAAGGGGGTTGAATTCAACTTCTTTTAAATTACTTTCAAATTCGAAGTCTTTAAGACCTTTTTATACATAGTAGATGGTTGGCTTTCTTTGGCTAGGAGTTAGGGATGGCAGCTATATGGTGATAATAGTTTTGGAATAATAGAGAACTCTGATTTCTATGAAAAATGGAAAATTAAAGGGCAAAGAAAGTAAAGATTAGCTTGAAGAAGAAAGGGAAAACATAGGAACAAAGAGTCTAGGTCAGTGGGTCCAGGAGAATAGGATCTGGCTTCCTAGTTTTTTTCTTGCTACACAATATAGTGGTAGAGAATGCAGATGATGTAGAGGGAAGCCAGTGTGTCCAACCTGGGTTTATTTCAGCTTGATCCCAGAGGAACACAGTAATTCAGGATAGTTGTCTGAGGTGTCCAATTTGAAGGGAAGATGTACAGGATGAAGGAGAAAGAGATGGCATATACCTCAATAAAGAGGTTCCTTTATAATGTGATGTGTGATTCCATGTCTGAGGCTCTGATGGTGGCCAGCAATGCTAATGGATGACAGGACTTGGGTTGGTCTCTGGAGGAGAGTTTGAGGGGATTTTTTTCTTACTGATGGGTCCAGTAGGTGGCTCCAGGTCATTAGGCAGAACTTCTGATACCTAACAGTGAACAGAATGAAAACAATTAATTAATATCTGACCTAGATTTATCAGTTAATTGGTGACCTCTTTGGTGCTTTAAGCTCTGCTTTTTTTTTTCTTCCACACTGTTCTCATTATGCATGAGTAATGGAAGTGGGTAGGTGGGGTTGGGGGGATAAAGCTATCTAAACTCTATCTCAGAACACATCCTAGTTGTTTTATTTATTTTTAAATAATTACATTTGGTCATTCCTCTATCCCTACAACTTCAGGGTGGTGTGGGTAGTGAGAATGCTGTTGAATCTGAGAAATCTATAAATTTTACTTACAACTTATTGTGTAAAGCGGAAGCTTCTGCCACCATTAGTATTATTGGAGGGGGAAGTGACAGAGCAGATGGATATACCAGATCTTATACTAAATTATTTTAAACTGTCTTGAAATAAATTGTAACTATATATTTTAAAAGGAAAGCTATAATCCATCCTAAATATTGATTTAACTCCCCATATAAGAATGTCATCTATGCATGGTACATGTGATATGGAAAATTCTTTAATGATTTCCTTTAGGATCTTTTGCATGTGAAAATTTCATTCAGATATAGTTTTCTTTCCCAGGATGCTTACATATTTCCCAATATGGCTGAATGCCAGTACAAATGGCAGAAGTCACTGGGCCATGGTTGGGAGGACTCCTGGAAATTTAGGGTAATTTACTATTCCCAGTATGAAATAAGGATTTTAAATAACTACTTCTTGCCCTCTAAATGATGTGACAAGTACAGAAAACCACACAATCAGAGACTTGAAAGGGACCATAGAGGGAATCTATTCCAAACAATACCTGAAAAATAATTCTCCTTCATAATTTATCTGACAAGTGTTTTTATACACCCAACCAAGTTCCTTTGCCCTTAGGCGTGTGCTAAAACACAAGTACTTATAGAATTGGAAGAGACATTAGATAATATATAGTCATAGAAATAGAAAGGAGGTTTGAGACTGTCTAACCTCAAATCTCTCATTTCACAGATGGGGCAACTAAGGCCTAAGTCTGTGCAACTCAGACCAGTTCTCTATTCACTATGCCAGTAATGGTGAACCTTTTAGAGATGGAGTGCTGAGCCCCACCCCTGCCACTCCCCCAGACCTCATGTCGTCTCCCTCAACCTAGGGCTGGGTGCCCTTCTCCTCCAGCTTTTACCTCACACAAGGGAGGGAAGAAGCATTCCCATTGGACTGCTGGGTGGAGGGGTAGGTGAAGTGAGGAATGTCCTCAGCAAGTGTAGAGACAGGGAGAGGAGTGCCATGAGCACTTGGCTCTCCTCCAGCTCTGCTGCCTGTGAGTTGCCCACCTTATCCCCTATGTGCTCCCATTGGGCTTCTGGGCAGGGGGGCAGGGGATGTGAAAAAAAGTCATCAGTTGCAGTGGAGGGTGGAGGGGAGCAGCCCTGCCTGAGTCCCTCTGGCTTTTTAGTAATGAACTCTGGAGGGGGAGAGTGGCAGCCTGCCCACAGAGAACACTCTGAGTGCCATCTTTGGCAACTGTGCCACAGGTTCACCATCACTGACTGCACTATGCTATGATGACTCATCAGGCATTGCACAAGAAGAAAAGAACTCATTGAAGAGGAGAGGAACAGGAGGCTAGAACATGATGTATACCTGTGGGAAAATACATAAAAGAGATGGAAAAAAGATCCATTGGAAGTCAAAGAGGAAATTAATTTATAACGGCTTGCCAACATGATTGCCAAATGGCATACTCTGATTAATTAAATGTTCTGGATAATAACACAGCCCTAATTCAAATAGTAAAATGCAGTGGGATGAAAACTGGTCTGAGAGTCAGGAAACTTGGTTCCTAGACCTGCCTTTACCATTGACTAATTACGTGATCCTGGGAAAGAAAACTTCATCATGTGGTAAATGAATGGATTTAGAGACAAAAGAACCCAGAGCTCCTTTCTATCTCAGTCAAAAATGAGAATACAATAAAATATGATGAAGCAGCCATGACTTTGTATGAGGCTTGGTATTACATATTTTGGTTTCAAATTTTGTCTCTGTCACTATTTATATTACTTATGTTTATGCTGCTTGAGATGGGCACATATGCACGTGTACTTGTAAGTCCCTTGTGAATAGGAATATTTTGTTTTCTTGTACTTGTATACTCAGTTTCTGGCATAGTCAGTAAATAACCATTTATTAAACACCTAGTATGTTTTAAGCACTGGAGATACAAAGAATGGCAAAAAAAATAGTCTTTGCTTTCAAGGAGCTCATGGTCTAACAAGAGACACAAATGAAAACCACAAGATATAAATTAGACATATGCAAGATAGAGGGGAGATAGTCAACAGTGGAATGGCCCTGGCATCAAAAAGCACTAGGAAAGGCTTCTTTTAAAGAGTGTTTTTTTAACTGGGACTCAAAGGAAAACAGGGAAGTCGGGAGATTGGGATAGTGGGTACTAAATTTGTTGATTGATTGATAGACTTGTCATCTCTGAGCCTCAATTTTCTTTTCTGTGATCTATGATCTAAATCTATGATCCAAATCTATGATCCTTGGATGCCATGACCTCTAAAGTCCTTTCCAATTCTAAATCCTATAATTCTCTATGACCCTCTATCTAAAATTAAAAAGGTAATCCTTTTGTTGATCATTCAGAAGACACTTATGGACTTGATAGGGCCTCATTAAGCCATCATTATTCTAATATTCTAATAGATGTGCAAGATTATTAATGTGGGCATTCCCTCCAATGATGCAGCTTATACCCGATTCATGTCTACCCTATCTATAATATTCTTGTCCTTATTCTTCCATAAATTCACCAGAAGGAGCCCACTTAACTTTCTGGTCCTTCCTGAAATTATCTTGACAGTATAAATAGCAGGTGAGCACTTGGCTATCCATTTCTTGTACTTCACTCGCATTATAAGACTGTCCCCATCTTTCCTCACCCCATATGCTTCCTTGATGGTGTTCTGAATATCCTTGATGGCATTCTGAATAATTCTACATTTGGATTGTTTCTTGACTTGCTACAGTAAGTCTCCCCTCACCCTAACTCCTGCATCTTAATTACCCTTTGGGGAAGCTTCAAATTGAATTCTTTGGATACTTTGGCCCATTGATCTTATTCATAATCAGTAATTCTAGTTCTCTAAATGTGTAGAAGTGCTGAATCTTGGAGAGTGTGGGTTCAAGAGAATAGGAATAAATGTATGTCACAGATGAATAGTAAAGAAGCAGCTAGGTAGTACAGTGTGTAGTGTGCCAGAGTTGGGGACATCAGGGTTCAAATCTGACATACACATCCTTGCTGTGTGATCCTGGGCAAGACACTTAAGCATGATTGCCTAGCCCTCACTGCTCTTCTGCCTTAGAATTGATATTAAGACAGAAGGTAAGGGGTAGTAAAAAACAAAACAAAACAGAACAAAACAAAACAGATGGATTGGAAAGTGGGAGTCAAAGGTGAAATTCCAAAAAGGTAGAATAACATGAGGTTGGCCCATGGAGAGAACCAAAACATATGTTAAAGGGAAGATTTCTATTCCTTTGCCTCAAGAATAAAATTAGATAATGTGCAAAGCCACAGAAGAACACTCTGGCATACCAAGAGGCTCTTACATAACAGCCTCCTGGCTTAGCATGCATGGAGCTCTGCTTGTGCATTGCTGTGGAACGGTTTCTGTGCTACATGTGATGTGGAATCCATACTCAGGGCTTGGGTAAGTTGGTTACTGTCTTTGAAAAAAGCATAGTTCCTTCAGATTTCAGCCCAAAGCAGATTGTCACGCAAAGTGAAGACTTAATTGACTCATATGTGAAGGATGATGGATTGTACTGATGTTTATAAGTAAGTAATCCTTATTTTCTCAGTGGGGCAGGCTGGTTTTTCCACAGGTTTTTTCCCCTCCCCTCTGGCTGTTTTCCTTCATTAAATGGATTTGCTGATTTAAAAAAAAGAAAGAAAGAAAAACAATGCAGGGGAAACCCTTTCATTTCCTGTGTGTGTTAGATGAGACAGATTGTTTCAAGGGATCTTCCAGGGCCTAAGGCTAACACTCATTTAGGAAGCAAAGCTGATCTTTCAAACCCATTTGTCTTTAACATTACTAAATATTAAATGAGGGAAAGAGGAAGGTACTTTGAATATTCAATAAATAACTTGGAATTGGACATTCACAGTCCTCTTTGAGAACAGATTTATTTATGAGACTTGTGATAGTATCATTCTCTCCCCTTCCCCCCCATTAGGTGGTACAATGGAAAGAAAACCCTAGAGCAGGGGTCAGCAATGTATGGTTCTAGAGCCATATCTGGCTCTTTTGAGGGCCAGATATGGCTCTTTCTGCAGGAGTCATAAAGTCAATTTTTTTTCAGGCGCTGTTACAGGAGCGCACTGTGAGCACTGTATGGCTCTCACGAAATTACATTTTAAAAAATGTGGCATTTATGACTCTTACGACCAAAAAGGTTGAAGACCCCTGACCTAGAAATATGGAGAGGCCCTGAGTTCAGATCCTGACTCTGACATTTAAACTTTTTATGCTTCAGCTTCTTTATCTGTAAGATGAAGTTGGGGGTATGAAATGGCTCTTAAATTCCTTTCTATCTATCTCTGGATCTATAATACTATAATCCATAGTCAAGAAAGAAAGACACTTTAGAGTTAGCTTTTTAGGAACACAAATATTCCATAAAGTATAATTACATGGATACAAATGCACTTCTGCCCACGTCATCAAACTGCTATGATTTAGAGGAAACATAAAGAAACATCAATGTTGCATCTGTTTAAATGCATTGTCATGTACTGTGCATTATAATCAGTTCTGTTTTCTTGTATCTAAATACTGAGTTTCAGGAAGTCCAGGACTATTTCTTATCCAAACTTTATGTCTTCTCCAGCACCTAATAGAATCCTGTTCACAGTAGGTATTAATATTTGTCAAATGAGGGAATGAATAAAGTTAGAAGAATTTTGAGGGTTGTCTAATCAACAAACATCTATTAAGCTCTTACTGTGTGTTGGGCACTGTGCTAAGTTGTGGGGATATGAAGAAAGACAAAAACGTGTTTCCTGCCCTCAAGATGCTCACATCCCAAAGAAGCAGAGAACATGCAGAAAACCATGTACATTCTCTATATGCATATATATGTACATACATATATGTATATAGTACTGCATATGTATTCATATGGGTATCCATCTCTCTCTCTACCTACCTACCTACCTGTCTGTCTGACATCTATCTATCTATCTATCTATCTATCTATCTATCTATCTATCTATCTATCTATCTATCTATCTATCTATCCAGAATAATGAATCCACTATCTTACTAGTGTGTGTGTGCTCTGTTTACTGGGAAAGATAACAAATTAGATCATTGCCTTTTACCCCATGTGATCCTTATCTATGATTTTTAAAAATTGTTGTTTTTCCAAGTCCCTAATATCACTCTGAGGGCCTCCCCCCAAGTTCTCTATACCTCACGAATAACAGTTAAGTACTTGGGTTGCCTAGCTGTTATCTTTCATCCCTATTATAGAATTGGCCTAATACCTTTTCCTGCCTCACATGTCCTTAATGAGGCCTTTCAAGCCCACTTTCAACCATAAGTCATGATTTGTTGCAGCCACTTTTTCAGGACGAAAACATGATTTTATCCCCAGTTTTTCACCCAAGTCCCTTCCATGTTTTTAGTCTATCACCATAAACTTGGAACATATCAGGTGCTCGAGGAATGGCCTTGATTCCCTTCCCTGTAAAATGAGAACATTTGAGTAGATGGTCTACCCTAAATAAAGGGCCTCTTCTAGCTCTATGCCTTTTGTTTTAAGGTCCCTTGCAGTTCCCAGGCCCTATCTTATGTGTCCCATGTTTCTTCTCTGTTTTAACACCCAATGTTCTAAAGTTCCTTTTGGCTCTAATATCCTATAATCTATGATCTGTGATCACATGCTATTTCCCATGTGCATCTAGAAAGAAGATTTTTAAAAATCAATCTTTATGGCATCTGCAATCTTTATCTTATGTTCCCTTTGGGGAAAGGAATTCTATTGAACAAATAATCTTCCTTTGCAAAAGTTCTGTCTTGAGCATTGGTTTAAAAATAAATAAATAAAAATAATGAGTGTCATTTTGAGCTTTTCAGCCCTTGCAGTGAACTCTGCAATTTGTCTTCTTTCAGACTTTCCAAGTAAAGAGAAAGAAGCTGATAGGCAAAGCCATGAATGCCTGGCCCCTTCTATTCTGGATTGTAATTTATCATTCATTTCAGCAGTCGACATCTGCTTGATTAGAGCATTATGAGGGGTGCCACATAAAGGCTGCTCCTGTGAATGAGGCAAATTTTTCAGCAGCTAACCAGAAGGCAAACAACCCTATTGGTAATTAGGGAGCCAAGAGAGATGAATCTGATAGGCTCAATTCAATGGAATGCTGGCTGCAGAATGGTCACCCTGCTCCCATAAATAAGTGGGGACCTTGGCACTCTCTGGCCCAGAGAGGCTCTTCAGGTCACTTCTGCTTTCATACCCCACTCTGGGTGGCCCTGAGTTAATTCAATGACTGGCAGCTATCCAACCGTCAATGCAGGGAGAGTAATGTTCCCATTTACTCACTTGTTCTGAGAGGATAAATAAAATCATATTTGAAAAATCTGTACAAGCACCAAAGTGGTGGAGGATAAAAGATAGGCTCTACTAACTCGACTGGTTTTCTTTTTCTTTCTTTTTTTTTTCCTTCCTGAGTACAATGTGTCTCTATATAGCAAAGGTTCTCAGCCCGCCCTGGATGTGTGATTCCCAGCGAGTCTCCAATTATCCCAGCCAGGTGTTGTGAAATGCTTAATTCTCGATGTACTTCTAATTCATTTGAACTTCAATATGAATGCATATAAACCATACAGTGCTGGGGGAGGAGGGGAGGGAGAAGAAAGGAGGTATCTTGAAACCAAAGCAAACCATAGGGTGTGCTCTTCAAAATGGTTGGAAATGATTAACCCACAGGGCTTAATAGCTCAAAGGCGGGCTTCATAACATTCTGCAAGTTAACTGAGCTGCCTGGCAACTGACCTCCTATGGTACTAACTGCTTGTACCAAAGGTTTCAGCGACAAACTGCCTGTGTTCCTTCCTCTCTAACTTTTTCATACACAAACATCTTTGCTAGCTAGTGAGATTATAAACTCCTTGACAAAAGTTACACTATCTTGTGGTTAGTCAAGCCTTTTTTTACAGAACCCAGACACATGTATATAGTAGATACCCTGAAATATTTGCTGAATAAAGAGGGATCAGTTATATACTACTACTTGAGAAAATTTTGGCCATCCTTGTGTTCTACTCTGAGGGGATTGGGAGGAAGAGGAGATGAGGAATTGTGGTTGTAAGGTTCAAATGCTGCCTCTGTTACTTGTTACTTGTATGGTTTTGGGCAAATAATTTAATCTCCTTCAGACTCAGTTTCCTCATCTGTAAAATGAGGGGTTTGGACTAGATCTATGTTGGTGCATCTATGACATGCATGCTGGAGCATGCTGGAGGGGGATGTTCCCTTCTTCCTCTCCACGAAAGCCTGAAGGCATTCTCACATGACCAGCCCCTCTGCCCAGCAGTCCAGTGGGAGTGTTCGGGATTCACATGCAGTATGAGGGTTATAGTTTGAGCTCTCAGGCTCTAAGTTCTCTAAAAGGTTCACCATCCACTGGACTATATGACTTACAGCTCTAAATTTATGATTATTTTCTCATTTAATTAAAAAAAACAAATTGAAAGACCTACATGAAATTATGAAGAGTGAAATGAGCAGAACCAAGAAAACATATTCAGCAACAGAAATATTATTTATAGAATAAGTTGTGGAAGTCTTCCTCCAAAGACCTGGAAAATAAAAATAAACTGGGACAGTGAGGTAGTTCAGTGGATAGAATGCCAGACCTGGATAATGGAGGTTTTGATTCAAATCTGGTCCCATAAACTTCCTAGTTATGTGTCTCTGGGCAAGTCACTTAACCTCAATTGCCTAACCTTTACCATTTTTCTACCTTGGGACCAATACTTAGTTTTGATTCTAAGATGGAAGGTAAGTGTTAAAAAAAAAAAAAAAAG
This sequence comes from Gracilinanus agilis, assembly GCF_016433145.1. Classification (NCBI taxonomy): domain Eukaryota; kingdom Metazoa; phylum Chordata; class Mammalia; order Didelphimorphia; family Didelphidae; genus Gracilinanus; species Gracilinanus agilis. Next base: position 360,738,301 of record NC_058131.1, on the reverse strand, counting down.
TAACGAGGACAGCTGGGTAGCTCAGTGGATTGAAAGCCAGGTCTAGAGATGGGAGGTCCTAAGTTCAAATTTGACCTCAGACACTTCTTAGCTGTATGACCCTGAGCAAGTCACTTGATCCCCATTACCTATCCTTACCACTTTTCTGCCTTGGAACCAATACACAGTATTGACTCCAAGATGGAAGGTAATGGTTAAAAAAAAGCAAGATATTGTTTTACATATATATATATATATATATATATTGCCAAATAATGCCTTCTCTAACGGGAGAGGGAAGAAGAGAAAGTTACCTGGACATTTTAATGTAACATACAAATATATAAATTAGAGTAAAAATATTCATTTTGCATCTATATTTGGAATAGTGGATCATGAATATGGAAACTATTATTGTAGAGGGAAGAGTATACACATACACATACAAACAGTATACATATACATATTGGTGTGCATATTATTAAATCTCTTAATTCATTGATGGCAAGAGTGCTTAGGGCAGTGATGGCCAATCTAAAAATGGCATGGGTGCGAAATATGGCACACAGAGTGCTCTCAGTGGGCACTCAACCACACTCCCCTCCACCCAGAGTTTGTTACTAGAAAGGCAGAGGGACCCAGGCAGAGCTTTCCCCCTCCTCTTCTCATTGCAACTGATGACATCTTTTCACATGACCTATCCATCTGCTCAGCAACCCAATGGGAATGCACAGTGGGTGGCTCATAGGTGGCAGAGCTGGAGGAAAATGGAGAGCTTGGGCCACTCCCAATCCCCTCTACACTTGTTGAAGACATTCCTCACTTCACCTATCCTTCCTCCCAGCAGTCTAATGGGAGCTCTTTCTCCCTCCTCTGTGTGGGGTAAGTGGAGGGACCGGGCACCCAGCACTCATGGGGCAGTGAGGCATGGCACTTGATCTGGAGGGCTAGGTTTGGGGTGGAGCCTGGCACTCCATCTCTAAAAGGTTTACCATCACTGGCCTAGTATATATCTTTCATTACTAATATAGGTCTGTGTAAGGGGAACCCCTTGCTCCCAGGGTCATGCACTTTCTTCTCATCCAATCCATCCCATTAGCATGACTGGAATGCTGAAAACAGAGGTCACAGGTTAAGAGCCTTAAGAACATCATCCTGAACTAAGGGTTACAAGTCTGGATCAGAGAGACTTTGATTGATTCTTGAGTTGTGATAGATCAGCTCAGAGAGACAGGAAGGGATGTGGAGAAAAGGGCAATAAAAGATGACACCATAGAGTAGATCGACGTCCTTGGCATGAGTTTTCTGAAATTGGTTCTTCTACTCCTTTCCATGCTGGAGGCTCAGATGGAAGATACTCTCGTGGGCTGGTAAGACTCTTGCTCCCAGGAGACTACCAGACTTCCACGTGGAGATCGGAACCTTGTTGGGGAGCGAGCTGAAATTTTATGGTAGGCTAGGAAATAACTTTTCTACTTCCTTCCTTGCTTATTTCTTTTTTATACTATAGTTGCATTAAATTAAATTGTTAAAAGCTACTATCATCCTTGTGACTTGAGTTAATTTGATGGCAACCACAAAAATTTTTTTTACTAATACTATTTAACAAAACCAATTTCTAAATATTACATGTAGTATTTTAATTATTACATTACATTTATTTTCATTATTACAGGTCATATACCCTTACTTCAATTTATAGTCCATGAGAGTGGCCTGGAAGGCTGAGAATTAACCTTCTTGGGCCCAGTAACAGACAAAATCTATGGTAAGGAATTTAATGCTAGATCTCGACTCTTAAGGATAGCTTTTTTATCCAATATGCCTTCATTATGCATATATGTGCTATATATATTATATAATTACATTTGTGCATATATTTATATAGGTAGCCGGGTGACAGAGTAGAGAGAGACTGGATTTGGAATCAAAAAGATTCATCTTCCTGAGTTTAAATCTGGCCTCAATTACTAACTGTGTGGTTCTGGGCAAATCACTTAACTATGTTTTTCTTAGTTCCTCATTTGTAAAATGAACTGGAGAAGGAAACGGTAAACCATTCCAATATCTTTGCCAAGAAAACTCCATGTGTGCTCACAAATAGCTAGATACTACCCAAATAACACAACCCATATTAACATATGCACATGCAATAATAAAAATAAAACTAGAGGAAAGGGTATTTTTATATTTCATGGTTGAGAAGTGGAGATAAATTTCTAGCAAGCCATAACTTACAGGATATCATGAGATAAAACTGATTAATTTGATCAAAGTGATTGATATATAACTGTGCTCAGAAAAAAAGGAGAAAAAAAATGGGGAAAATATTTTCATCAGAAACCTCTGATAAAAGTCTGACCTCCAGGATTCATAAGGAATTATCACAACTGTGATACTGAATATGGGTTATTCTCCATCAGATAAAAGCTGAATGATGTAAACTAGAAGTCTTCAAAAGGAGTATAAATGGTCTCAAGTACACAAAACAAATACAAAATATTTAAGAGTCAGATAAATGAAGGGTTAAAAAGAATTTAAGTCAGAGTAGCAGAGATAATAAAAGATGGTAAAATTAATGTTGGAATATCTGTGATAAAACAGGCATGCTATTAGACTTCTGGTAGAGTAGTTAATTGGGCCAAACTTTTTGGAAAGCAAATAGGATTTTCCAATTAGTGATAGAAAAGTGTGGATACTTTTGGGCCATGCTAAAAGAGATTTTTGATGGGGAGAGGTAAGAAGACATCTATACAAACATATTCCTAATAGCACAATTTATAATAGAAAAATAAACTGGAAAGGAAATATCTGAGAGTTGATCTGCTTACTTAACAAAGTAATGGATTCATAGAATTTAAAGAAATAGAGAAAGGCATTATCAAGTAATACAAAATGAAGAAGTCAGACTCAAAATATCAGTTTGCACACAAATGATAATGAAGGAGTTGAAAGTAATAACAACAACTTCATATTGAAGACATGGAAAACAACAAAAGGATTATGAAAACAAGGATGGGGTGAGTATTCCAAAGTCAAAGTCAATCTATCTAATCTCTAGCTCTAATCTCTTTTTTTTCCTTTCAGGTTGTGTTAACTAATGATTGGGAAATTGTAGACTATTTCAGATATGACATATAAAGTTATTTACATTCTTTTAAGTTTTTGTTGGTTTCATTTTTTCTTATGCTTACATTTTTGAATACCTGTACTTTAAATGAAAGTAAAATACCATATTTTAAATTAAAAACAATGGAAAGACTTTCTTTGTGTGTTAAAAGACTTTGTTGGTAATGAGCTAGTTTTTTTTCTTTTTTGGCCAATATTTTATCAATTTGTAAAATTCTGTTTGCACACTGCTTTTCATGATGACATACAATATGACATACTACACTATTATTTTTGAGATCAACAAAATTGTTTAGAAATAAGTTCCATTAAAAAGAGAAAATAGTTTGATCTGTGTCATGGAATTGGTTTCAGTTTTTACTTTCCATCCAATTGTTTGAGTCTTTTTGGAAACATTCTCTAAATGATGTGTCCGATGTTCAGAAGAGAGTCTATGAAAAAGCCTGTTTTGAATTTTCTGTTTCTTTTTCCTTTCTGAGCACTTTAAAATATTTAGAAGTTGTTTTGGCTGTTTATCTAAAATCTACTTAGGAAGCTTTGAAAAGGAAGTAATTAAAAATGGAAACTCTCCAAGACTGGTCTTTTCGTGTAAGTGGTGTTAAAAATTGAAATCTCTGTTAAGACAACAGGTTTATTTAGTGCCAAATGCTGTTGGGATCTAAGCAGTAACTCAACAGGAATTTTCAGTGGGCAATGAATGAGAACTAGTTCTTGGTTGATTCTTTCCTATTTTGAGTGGTGTAAAAGTTCATCCTGGGTTAATAGGGTAGAAAGGGGAACTTTTAAATAAACATTTAAATAAACATAAATAAATAAAATAAAATAAATGTCCCCTGACAAATTCAACACTTGAAAAAGTTTTCCCTTTTTATTCAGGGTAGCTGATAACACTGAAAATCATTCAAAAAGTTGGAAAATTCAGATTTTGCAGTTCTTCTGAAGGATATCCAATGCTTTATTTTATTTTAATTTTAATTAGTTTATTTTTTTACATTAAAATACCCAGGTAACTCTTTCCTTTCCTACCCTGCTCTCATTAGAGAAGGCATCATTTGATTAAAAAGATATACATGTTTGTAAAACTATGTCACCTATTTCTACTTATCAGTCATTTCTCTTGAGTCGTTCTTCAAAGAATATTTCTGATGCTGAATATAATGTTTTCTTGGTTCTGCTTATTTCTCTCTTCACAATTTCATGTAGGTCTTTACTTTATTAAAAATGTTTTATTGCTAGGCTTGTTACTATATTACCTTTCTTCATTTGTTTTAGTCATATCTGACTTCTCATGACTCCAGTTAGGGTTTTCTTAGTGAAGGCACTAGAGTGGCTGGCCATTTCCTTCTCTGATTTATTTTACAAATGAGAAAACTGAGGCAAACAGTTAAGTGGCTTGTCCAGGGTCACATAGCTAGTTAGTGTATGAGGCCAGATTTGAACTCAGGTTCTCCTTACTCCAGGACTAGTATTCTAGCCAATGAGACACCTAGTGCCCCCATATATCACCAGTTGTTTCCAATATACTCCTTTTCATCCCCTCCCAGGAAGTCAACCCTTCTTTTTAGGATCATACAATGATAACTCTTGAACTGGAAGGTATTTCAGAGGTCATTTATCCTAATTCCTTCTTTTAAAGAAGAAAAAAACTTGGGCCGAGAGCAGTTAAGTGATTTGCTAAAGGTGTTTTTGCATGTGTGCACACAGGAACATGCATATTTTAATATTTTTACATATATATAAATATACATATATACATATTGTAATAGGTATAGGCTGTAAAAGTTTAAAAGCAGATTTGCGTAAGCATGTTAGGGAAAGCCTTTGCTGGAAGCCATGGACATTCTGAATAGAATGCAGGGGGTAGGGAGGAGAGTGCTGAGCAACAGACAGACTGCTGTGCGGTGAGGGGTTCAGAGCAGAAGTGCAATCTGCAGTCCCTTTTGACCTGGGATCTCAGAGAGTGGTGAAGGTTGAAAAGGCAGAAGACATCATCCTGCAAGTCAACTCTGAGTAGGGAAGTGGCCTGTGATCTGGTGGGCAGTTTGCAGACATCTCTCCCTACCTGGTTACTTTGGATCATCTGCTGTAGAGGAGTTGGTTCCTGGTATCCTGAAGACATCTCTGGAACAGTTGTGAAACCCCAAATCCAAGTCCTCTTCCTCAGGTCCTTAGCCAAGCTGTCAAACCTGCCAGAAGCCAGGTTAGCTAAGGAACTTACCCTTTATGATTCCAGTCCTGGGCAGTTAGATATAGTTTCACCTCACCCCCTTCTCCTATCCCCTCATATTACAATTAAACTGTTCCCCTGTGTGTTGTCTAGTACTTTAAAGTCCTCATTGAATGTATTTAGCACTTTGAGGTTATTCTAGGCTGGGTGGGGCACAGTGACAGTTAGTCAGGCTTAACTGCCATTTCTGTCAATGGTCATTCCCCTTATAGTTAAACCTGGTTCCCTGGCTTGTCAAGACTTACCCATTGTCCCTTCCTGTCTCCTATCCACCCCACTGAACCCACAAATAATATTTAAGTTAACTCCCCTGGTTTTCCCCATAATAATATATAAAGAGAGAGAGAGAGAAATAGGTGGGGTCTTCTACTTTCAGAGTCAATGCACTTTCTGACCTATAATGACTAGTATAGGGGCAGCTAGGTGGTTCAGTGGATAGAACTGAGCTGTATATGGATCACCAGGCTTGGAACTGGAAGGACCTGGGTTCAAAGAAAACCTTTTAGCTCTGTGACCTAGGGTAAGTCGCTTAACTCCAATTTCCTAGCCCTTGCCCTTCTGTCTTAGAATTGTTACTAAGACAGAAAGTAAAGTTAAAAAACAAACTAATATTAAGAAAAGAGGAAAAATGAAATCATTTCAGCAAAACTGATTGGCACATTAATCAAGTTCAATAGTATATGTAACATTCCATATCCATAGCACTTCCCCAATGACTTCAGAAAAGGAAAGGAGATATCTCTTATCTTCATATCTCTTCCTTGGAATTAAAGTTGATATATAATAATTATTTTAAAGAATTATGTTTTCATTAATTCATAGACATCTTTTTCATGATTCATTAAAGCAAAAGGCTAATGTTTTTTGTTATTCCTTTATTTAAAGGAAGACATTTTAAAGGTTAAAATGAGTTAAAATAGTACCTATATTATACCTAGTAGCTTAATATACTTAAATATCCCTGAAATCAGAACTAGAAAACCTGGGTTCAATTCTTGTTTCTTATTGTCAATTCACTGGGAAATTCCAGATAAACCTTTTCATGTCTCTGTGCCTCAGTTTCTCCATTTATTAAACACATAAAAAGATATATCCTCGAGAATCAAATGGCATAATGTATAAAAAGGCAATTTATAAAAAACACTATTATCCTTATTATAGAACATAGGTGACTTATAACATTTCTCTCCTTTTGACTTGCAATAGTTAGTGTCCTAGTTTTTATTATTGCCAAAGTCAACTCCACAAGGATCATTTTATTGATATGAAAGCATAAATATCCCATGGAAAAATTTTCTTCTCTTGAAGGGAATGAGAATAATTGTGAACTGTGGCCTTTAAAATACTTGAAATGTATCTAAATGCACCTGCACATATATGTATCTGGCATACATATACATGTCGATTAAAACATACATGTATGTATATGCAGATTTATTAAACAAAGTCATAGAATCTCAAAACTGGGGGGAAGACAGAGATTGGTCAGTTTAATCCTTAGCTGAATTAGGAATCCACTCTACCAGATATTTAAGAAGTAGTCATTCAGGCTACATGTGTATAACTCTAGTAATGGGAAACTCACTCTCACTCGAGCAGCCCATTCCACTTTTAAACATGTCTAATTGTTAGGAATTCATTCTTCATAATAAGCTAAAATCTACCACCTTGAAACTCCATCCCATTTCTCTTAGCACTACTTAGTGGGCACAAGCAAAAGAAATCTGATCCCTCTTTCATGTGGCAGCTCTTCAAATACTTGAAGAAAGCTATCATATTTTCCTCCTACATATTATTTTTTTCTTTTCAGGCTAACACCCCCAGTTCCTTCAACTGATATTCATATTGCATCATTCTGTCATTCCCTTCCCCCTCTCTGGTTTTAACTTATTGCTCTTCATTCTGCCCAGAATTAAAGACAATGCCATAGATTTTGTTTGACTAGGTCAGAAGGCATAAACACATATATTATTCCTATATACATGTGTCTCATGTATACATACATCACTACATGTATATTCATAAAACTATCTGTGTACATATTCATATCCTTTTTTAAAAAATCTAACCTGGGGGGCAGCTGGGTAGCTCAGTGGATTGAGATTCAGGCCTAGAGACGGGAGGTCGTAGGTTCAAATCCAACCTCAGACACTTCCAGCTGTGTGACTCTGGGCAAGTCACTTGACCCCCATTGCCTAGCTCTCACCACTACCTAGGAGCCAATTCACAGAAGTTAAGGGTTTAAGGAAATGTAAAAAAAAATCCAACCTGTGATCCATCAGAGAATGAGAATCTCAGTAAAGAATTTCCTTTATCAAAACAAGTCAATATCTCATAATCTGTAATTTTCTAGTCTTAGAAAGTTGCCTGGACTGCTAGGTTTATACACCAAAGAGATAACAAGGAAAAAGACTTGTATGAAAATATTTATAGCTGTGCTCTTTGTGGTGGCAAAAAATTGGAAAATGAGGGGATACTCTTCAATTGGCTGAACAAATTGTGGTATCTGTTGGTGATGGAATACTATTGTGCTAAAAGGAATAATGAACTGGAGGAATTCCATGTGAACTGGAACAATCTCTAGGAATTGATGCAGAGTGAAAGGAACAGAACCAGGAGAACCTTATTCACAGAGATGGATACACTGTGGCAAAATCGAATATAATAGACTTCTCTACTAGCAGCAATGCAATGATCCAGGACAAATCTGTGTGACTTATGAGAAAGAACATTATCCACACCCAGAGGAAGAACTGTGGGAGTAGAAACACAGAAGAAAAACAACTACTGGATCACATGGGTTGATGGGGATATGATTGGGGATGTAGACTCTAAATCACCTTAGTGCAAATATTAATAATATGGAAATAGGTCTTGATCAATGACACATGCAAAATCCAGTGGAATTGCTCGTTGGCAACAGGAGGGGGATGGGAGTATGGGAGGGAAAGAACATGAATCATGTAACCATGGAAAACTATTCTAAATTAATTAACTAATTAAAATGAAAAAAAAAAAGAGAAAGTTGCCTGGGTGGTTGAAAGGTTAAATCTAGGGTCAGGCCATATGGACAATATGTCTCAGAGTCAAGAATTGAAATAAGGTTTTCCTAACTTTTAAGACTACTCTCTATCCAATAGTCATGTAGCTTCTCATAATATATGTACACATATACATAAATATGAAGTGGCCTCATGCAATAGAGTCTAGGAGACTGAACACAGGAAAATACTGATGAAAGAGAAGGAGAGAGGGGAAAAGATTTGCAGCATGAATTATTACTTTTCTAAGGGCTGTAGCTATCATTAGGATCAGAAACCAGAAAAGAGTGATTTGCTCTATTAGCACTGGAATAAATCCATTACTGAACAACCAGCAATGTGTTAGCTATACAATTCTTACCCCAGACAAGTCTTTCAAAAGAGACTTAAGAAAAACAGGTCTACAGACAGGAAGTCCTGGGTTCAAATTGGGTCTCAGACACATACTAGCTGTATGACCCTAGGCAAGTCACTTAATCCCTATTGCCTAGCCTTTACCTTTCTTCTGCCTTGGAATCAATACACAGTATTGATTCTAAGATGGAAGGTAGAAGTTTCAAAAATAAAAAGACAGAGAGACTTGAGAAATTCTAGTTATATTCTTAGTACTATTATTTTTATTGTTATAAGATGTGTATCTTGCTACCTAGCTCTTGTAGATTCCTATAGAATAATGGCTTAACTTGAAGTCATATTCTCAATCAGGAGAAAGATTTCAGTTCCACTCTCTTTAGGCTGCTCTCTCTTTTGCCCTATTGAAAGAATGTGGATAAAACAATGGACCCAGTAGAGAGCCTACTCCAAGATCCTTAAGTTGAGAAATAGGCTTACCTGGACAAGGAAGATATTTGAGGGTTAGGATATAATTCAATTACTACCACTCCTCTCTGTTAATTAGAAATTATGGATTACTTACTTATTAGGAAATAACTGTTGTCCTTTCAACACATGCCAGTCAAAATGAAAAATGTTCATTAATCAGCTAGATCACTGATTTTTGCTCCATTCCTTGGCTGAAGTATCCACAAGGGGAAATGACAAGTGAATACTTGCAGAAAGACTGGATTAATAGAGGCCAAATGACTCTAATTAAATGAAAATAAATTGGAAGCAACAAGCAGTTTTGAGGTTTCTGAAACACGGTAAATACAAGTGCAGCGAGGGAAATGAATCCATTAAACAACTATCCAAGATGCTTAAGTCCTGGTAGAACTTTCATTTTCTCTCTTAGGTAAATTGAGAAGGTTGGCATAGATAATATCCTAGATCCCTTATAGCTTCCATGTTATATAGAATGCATAATAACTCCTGGATCTTTTCCTGTCAATAGGCCAGTGAGCTAAATCCACAGTTGAGTAGCTGGATTACGTTTAAAAATTTCTCAGTGCTTTTAATGATATGAAGGTATTCTTTTCAATGAAAGTTCATTGCTTTAATACCATTGTTCTCCCCAATATTGCCATGTTGTTACAAGTCATAGACCATCATAATCTTGGAAGACTTTACGTTACCCAAAAGGTAAATCACAAAACCAACTGGAAAGTCACTTGTGGGTTTAAGGAGATGGTAATATATCATTCACAAAAAAATAATGTAAAATGTATATCAAGGCCGTAAGTAAACAGAAAAGAAACTGGGGTGATCGTTTTATAAAAAAGCAGGACATGGCATTTGTATCCATGTCATAGTAAGAAAGCCAGATGAAGGTCTAACCCTGGATCATCCATGAACAACTAAGGAAGAACATTGATAAAATATTTTAGAATAGGAAAGAATAGGAGTTTCCATCTGTATGGATGTGTGTTCCTTCATATCAACAAGGTCATACAAGCATCAGAGTACTGAAGTAACCACTCTTTCTTTTATCAGAGATGGTGTGTAAAAGGTAATGTAGTCAATCAATAAGCATTTACTAAGTACTCACTAAATTGCTCATTAATTTATGAAACTATGAAGTAGAGGTGGGTATGGCTAATTATTTGGGTACTTCCTGAAAAACACCATGATGGCAGCAGGAAGTGAGGTTTCAATCATGCTTTAATAAGACATAAAGAGGGCAGGGGCAAATAGCACAGAGAATACAGAGATAGAGGGCCACCTCCCTGGCCTATTCATAGAAAAAGTTCTAGGAGTTATTATCCACGCCACTCTTATCTGTGCCAAGGGGATGGCTCATTAACATATATCCATCATCTCAAAGTTGTAAGAAAAACTGTGAAGTGAACATGTCCATGTCTTCTGAAAATTATCAGCAATATTTGGTGTTCTGGTGATTTCACTACAGATGTCTGGAACTTATTTGAGATTTACATATAGGACCAAAGGGTTCTGACATCAAGGCCTAGATGACTTTCCTTAATTTAGCACTTATTTTCAGGATATTATTTTTATATAGTTCAAAAATTATGTTCCTTTGATCTTTGGGACTGTCTGCAAATGATATATAGGTTCTCCTTTGTCATCTTACTTCCTCATATTGTTATTTTATACTAGCTTTTTGTAAACTTAATTACTATAATGTCTACAAGCAAGGAGTGGAGAGGATGGAGAGGTAGGCAAGGAGGCCAGAGCAAGACATAATTTTAACATGCACACAATGTCCCAGGCTTTGTATAAGAAGATTCAATAAAAAGCAAAATATGGTTCCTTCCTCTAATGAGATCACATTCTAATGGAAGAGTGAACATGTAAATAACATACAAAATAAATAGAAAAAAGGCGGAAGGTAACTTCAGAAGGGGAAGGCATGGGAAGCAAGGAGGTTTAGGAAAGGAAAGGACTTTTGGTGAAAGTGGAAACCAGGGAAACTAAGATGGATAGAAGTGAGGGGTCACTCTAGGCATGGAGGACAGCTACTGCAGAAGCATGGAGATGTGGGAAGGAAAGTCATGCTGAAGGAATGGCAATTAGACCATACTAGTTGGTAGAATGCTAGACCTGGGGTCAAGAAGACTGAGTTTGACTTTCACTCCTAACACTCATTACACTAACTATGTAACTGGTCAAATCACAGACAGCATCAGTTTCCTCATTCATATTATTTTACTCCCCTTCCCACCACCTCTCTTCTTATTCCCCTTCTACTTCTCTATAGGGCCTTTTAATCACCCCTCTCTGCAACTTTTCCCTACCTTATAATGTTGATCCCCACAACCCCCTTCTTTATTCCCCTTCTTCTTTACAGGGCAAGCTAGGATTCTATACCCCAATGAATTTGACTGTTCCAGGTCATTTGTTTTTTCAATGAGATATTCATATTTTCTTCTGTTTTTTCATTCTTTTGAATCTGTTTTATTGTTTCTTAATGTCCTGTGAAATCATTAGCTTCTATTTTCCCAGTTCGAATTTTTAAATACTAAGTTTCTTCTATGATCTTTTTATCCTCCTTTTCTATTTGGTCCTTTCTACTTTTCATGACATTCTTTTTTTCATTTGATTTTTTTGCCTCTTTGTCCAGTAGGTCATCTGATTTTTAAATGGCTTATTTCTTCATTAGCTTTTTGTGTCCATTTTTCATTTGACCAATTTTGCTTTTTAAACTATTTTCTTTTTGCATTACTTTCATTTCTTTTTCCCATTTTTCTTCAGTCTGTCTTAATTGATTTTTGAATTCCTTTTTAAGTTCTCTCATAGGTTGTGACCAGTTCCCATTTTTTTGGTTTGTTTTTGGTTTTGTTTGTTTGTTTGTTTTTGGGAGATTTTGTGTGTGTTTGCTTGTACCTTACCATCTTCTGTTGCTTTTGTCCTTTTGTCCTCATAGAAATCTTCAAGATTCAAGAGGTGTTTTTGTTTGTTTGTTTGTTTTTTTGTTGCTGTTTTTTGCTCATTTTCCTGACAATGGTCTAGGAAATCTGCATTGTTGGCCATTTCTGTCTTAACTTTTGGTTCATAGGGTTTTGCCTTGGAACTATCTTCACTGCTGCAGTGCAGGCTTAAGAATGCCCAGTGCTATGGACCTTTGGTTCTCACTGCCAGGACCTGGGACTTTGAGGGGTGGTCTGAGGTACTCTTTTGTTTGTGTAGCCCACAACCTAGGATTTTGAAGTTGCCTTCAGCCTGGTTCTGAGTCTGGCATAGTAGGTGTGAAGGGATAATTGGCTTGCCCTTTTCTGTTTGCAGTTTTGCTTTAAGTTCCCCCTTATATCATAGAAATCCACTCTTTCTGCCTACCTTTCATGTTGTGTTCAGTGGGAGAGCCCCCTCACTCATCCTGATTTGACTTCTTTCCTTTTGAGGTGCCTTTTAAATATTGGCTTGGAAGGATATTCAGAACAGTTTCAGGCTTTCACTAGTACTAAGCCACCATCTTGGCTCTGCTCCCTATTTTATCTCCCCATTCATAAAATGGGGAAAATAACAGCCTCTAACTCACAGTATTATTGTGAAGATAAAAGGAAGTAATAAATGTAAAGCTCTTTACAAACTTCAGATATTTATATTCATGTGAACTCTTTTCTTGTACTTGGGCACAGCATCAGAGGTTTACAGCTGGAAGTGACTGAAGCCATCTGGTCCAAACACCTTATTTTACAGATAAAGAAATTGAGGTTCAGAGTAAATTAAAAAATTGCTGAAGGTACCAAAGGTAATGCCAGAAATAACATATGAAACTAGGAATTTTAGCTATAGAATCAGTGCTCTTATGTGTTTTATTTTCTTTTTTTCTAGAACTTCATTTTTCACCTTTACAATGCATTAATCATGAAATAGTATGATTTGTAGCTGTTTATGTTATTGTTTAGTTGTTTCAGTTTCCTGACTCTTCATGACAACAACTGGGATTTTCTTGGCCAAGAGAACGAAGTGATTCGCTGTTTTTTTCTCCAGCTCATTTTATAGATGAGGAAACATTTAACTCTTGTTAAATGAATTTTCCAGAGTCACACATGAAGTAAATGTCTGATGCCCTGTTTGAATTTGTGAATATAAGTATTCCTGACTCCTAGTCTGTTGCTCTATCTACTTTGTCACTTCACTGGCTCGTTCCTATTAGACTAAGTCCCATGAAGGAAAGAAGCTCAAATTTCTTTTCCTCTATATTGTGTTTAATTCCCTGTTAGATAGCACTTTAAATATGATGAAGTAATTGCATCTTCCTCACTGCCCTTGCAAAGTTACAGTAGTAGATATTTAATAATTGTCTGTTGAATGATGGAAATTAACAGATGAAAGATAATATTCAAAATAAGCCACAAAAGACAGTTGAGTTCCAGCCACTACTTCTCCATCAATCAAATGCCACCATACGGCAAGCCACATTCCAGAATTAAACCACTTGACATTTTAATGTTCTTCTGATGTGTTTTTGGATCTGTGAAGAAAAGATGTGGTGTAGGTACAAGTTGCTATTTATATGATTGGAGTAGTCCAGTTTCATCAGGATCAGCTCTCAAGCATCTTTAGAATATCTTTAAGCAGCCTGAGAGGGTCGGATTTTTGGTTTCAGTCTTTTGTTTCCTCCATTTCCAAAATATTAGAAGGGCATTTTAAGCCTGATCCCCCTCCTTCCATACCTCCAAGGATACTGAGTAAACACTTAGTGACTGCAGAAGAGAAAAGATCAGAATCACCAATGTGAGCATTTTCTTTTTTTTTTTTTTCAGATTACATGTAGATACTATTATTTTCTGACATTTTGTGATCCATTTTCTTTCTCCTATTCTTTCCTCTTCCCCAAGATGGCAGATAATATTATATAGTTTATTTATGTGCTATCAATAAAATATGTATTTCCATGTTCATCCTGTTAAAGAATACACCTATTGCTTGAGAAAAATTCATGAAGGAATTGTGTGAAGGGAATCTCCTGGGGTCTTACCTGTGTCCTCAGATGGCTAGCTTTACATCACATGCCTGGATGTCACGTGAGAGTGCTCCAAACATAGGTCATGGGGGCACAGGGACCTAGCCACATGACCCAGAATATAAAGTTATGGGTCTGGGGATAAAGGAGAACATAAAAAAAGGGGTTCCAGGAAATAGACCTTAGAAGCAACAGTGAAGGACCATGGCTGAGAGAGAGCCATTAGGTGGAGAGCTATGTGGTGAAATTAAATTGGCTTAAAAATACCTCTATATGTCTGTTTTCTTTATTACAAGTAATATTAATAAACTCTATCAAAATTAAAGACCAGAGAATGTTAATTTAATTTAGTTTTTACAGAACTAAAGAATGGTTTGCTTCAATTTGCATTCAGACTCCATTAGTTCTTACATGGCAGCGGATAGCCTTTTTAGTCATGAGTCTCTGGGAATATCTTGGATCCTTGCATTGCTGATAATAGGTAAGCCATTCATAGTTGATCATCATATATTATTATTGTATGAGCACTTTCCTATTACCATCTCTCTGGTCTTGGAAGGATTCCCAGCCACAACTTGGGTTGGTGCTCAGAGTGGTCATGCAAAGAATTCTCCTTTAAGAAAAAATAGTTTCCTATCCTTCCACTTGTACACAAAACTATTGGAAATTTCCTTCCCTGGATTTATGATACCCTGACCTCTAGAAAAATAGCTAGACTGTGAGTTAGAGGCTTGAGTTCAAGTCTCAGTTCTGGTCACTTACTAGTTATGTGACCTAAGGCAAATTACTTTACATCTTTGGACCTCAGCTTCATAATTCAATTCTTCAAGCATGCAAAGATAATATACCGGGGCAGCTGGGTAGCTCAGTAGAGTGAGAGTCAGGCCTAGAGACAGGAGGTCCTAGGTTCAAAACCCGGCCTCAGCCACTTCCCAGCTGTGTGACCCTGGGCAAGTCACTTGACCCCCATTGCCCGCCCTTACCACTCTTCCACCTATGAGACAATACACCGAAGTTAAGGGCCTAAAAAAAAAAAAAAAGATAATATACCACTATGGTAGCACTAAGTGTTGGGTTTAGAATCAGAAGGGCCTGAATTCATATCCTGCCTTAACAAGATGAGTATAATAATGAGAATTTTAACCATAGTACTTGCCTTATACACATAAACTGCCTTGGACCCATTTGGTTACAGAATTTTGAGAAAGAAACATTGGTACCTGCTTGCCACTGTAGGGTCTCCAGTACCTGCTTGATTTTTGAGTCAAGGCAGTGATATAGGGTTGTTGTGAGACTCAAATGAGATCATATATATATATAGAAAAACTTTGAAAACTTTCAAAAATTGTATAAATACTAGTTAATACTATCCACTAAGCATCTTCTGAATGCAAGGCTTTGTACTTGGCCCCAAGGATAAAAATATGTGTAGCAATCCAGGTATATATCAATTGTGATATTATTTTAAGAAGTATTCAAAAACTTAACTCTTATACTGCTAATGATTGATCTCTGCAATCCTGAGTCAAATTGAATGTTGACCTTGCCAAATCCCTAGCCCTTCCCTAAGGCCACACCCCAGAAGAGAGTCAGTTATCTCAGTCTCCTTACTTCTCCTTCAAGAATCAATTAACATAGGTATCAAACATCAGTAGATACCTTAGGCCAGATACACCCTGGATACTGATCTTAACTCTACCTATTGTTTCTGGTTTTGGTAGTTTGCATTTTATGATGATTATCTCATAATGTTAATGTATCAGGCCACTGGTCTCTCCCCTTCCCCCCATACTGTTGTAACCCCAATAAAATGTGACAAGAAATCAGCTAATAATAAGCTCTTGATCATCAGAGCTTACTCGCTGTCTGTCTGTCTACCTTATGCAAAAACTTTCTGTGTCTGCGTGTCTTTATTCTCGCCTTATATTCTCTTTCCATTAATTCTTAACCCGTAACCCATTTTCACTCAGTCCTTGGTTCCCCTTTCTGAGTGTCCAACCCACTAGGAATCTTCGTGAAGCTGCTGGACGGCTTCAATATGAAAAACAGAATAACTGTTGCCCTAAATCTACTATTTAATAAAATGCTATAATAAATGACTGCTAAATTTCCTTACAGTCCTAACATTTCTGGATTCACAGTGCAATGATAGCTTCTAACTCTTATCTGGCTCAGACATAGATATGCTTTTTGTTGGCGGAAGAGGAAACACATGGCAATTACAGAGTTGAGCTGGGAAGAAGTAGTGACAAATAATCTTTTGGCCTGTGTTACATTTTTACTCATTTTTCTCTGCTCACTTCTAGAAATTGCTGCCTTGTTATCCATTATATGAGTTAACTTAATCCATATGAAAGAATCTTCCCATATTTCTAGCCCACTGGCATATTATTTAAGAAGCATATCTCATTTCACAAAATAGGCAGGCTCTAGAAAATTATTGTATAAGTCAAATTTTTAAAAATAGAATAATACTTTATATATAACCTAAACATGGCACTGCATTCATTTGTTCCTAGGTTCTTTCCATCCCTGGACTGAGACTGGGTTATTCATTTTACCTGCACCTTCTTTGGCAAATTGAGGTGGTGTCCCTAGAGGGTGACTATGTTTCTACAATTCAACTCTCAGGATCATAGGGGTATTTGTCATTGTAGCTCCTAGGGCCCCACTAGTGTGCTTCCAATTTGCACAAAATCAATTATGATGACACCATTGGCTCTTTTTTGGTTTCTTTGTTTTTATTATTGGAACTTCCTGGTAAAGATGACCTCAAGAGTAGTGGCAAGGGGCTCTTTCTCCTCACCACCAACTATTGTGAAAAGCCTCAAAAAAGACGAGGAAAAGAATCAGATGATTGAAGGGTATCTACTGCAGGACCCTGACTCTAAGGTAGGATTTGGGCATTTCCATGCTATAAGGGGATAAAACTACTCATACCTGTAAGGGTGAAAAAGGGGTTTTATGGGTTCAATATATTAAAAGATGGTCACCAGAGGATTGAACTATTATCAATCCTCAATTAAGAATAATCTCAAGTCAAAATTGACTTTATTGTGATTTATTTACAATTAGGAAGGTTGAAGGTAGGGAAATTGAGAGAGAGAAAACTCTGGCCTGGATCAGAGGCCTAGACCAGGTAAGAATTTAGAGGCCCCAGCAGAGAGGCACAGAGGTTAATTAAACAAGGCTTCTAGCCACAAGGCCTTTTACAATTAGAGAGGCAAGAGAGGCCTCCTTGAGGATAGAGCCTCCAGAAATGCCAAGGGAAGAGAAAGAGAGTCAGCCTAATTTACCCATGTGACAATTCAAAGAAGATATTTAAAGCAGTCTCACCAGGGTCTCAGCATTCCAACACTCCTCCATGAACTAGAAAAGGTCCTTCACCAGACGTTCTCTTCCACCAAAGACTCAGCTGACTAAGGACCTTCTCCTTTTAAAGGGGTCACTTATGCGTCACTTCCTGTGCCTCCCTCCTAATTTGCATGTCCAATCACAATAGAAGATTCTCATAGACTGCCCAGGGGGAAGGTCAGTTGATTCTGATTCGTCACTCACTCTAACACACATGGGTTAGGACCTCCCAAGATTGGAGGTAGTCTCACCTTTGGTGATTAAATCTAAAGATGGGCAGTGTAGACTTAATCTAATTATCACAATCAAAGCACAAACTGATCACTCCTCCCCCACTACACCTACCACACCAGAGTCAGAGCAAGCACACACCAGAGTCAGATTGAGTGCAATCACTAGGTTCTTGTGGGGGAGGGGCTGAGGACATCTACCCCTGAGAGCTGCTAGAATTGGGACCCCAGAAGGCTGAGAAACATGGAGCTTGGGCACAGAGATAGGGCAGAGAGGAGCTGCGCACAACAGACATGGGGAGGCTGAAAAATTAGCCTCAAGACAAAACTGCTAACAGTTAATACACAGAGAGCTGCCTGCCCTCCTCAAGCAGATTTATAGCTGGGAAGGGAAGAGAAAATTAACCTAGTAATGGCCAGCAAAGCCAAAGAAATACAATCTATAACCACCCCCCAAAATTAAGAAAAATACTTTGACTCTGGATAATTTTTACTTTGAGAAACAACAAACTACAGAGAAGACAGCAAAAGATGATAAACAATCAAACACATCCATACTTTAAAAAAAAAAAAAAGAAAAGGAAATTGGTCATAAGATCTCCAAGAAATGAGGCTGGAATTTGAGAACCAAGTTAAAAAGATAGGAGAAACTTGGCAAGAAAAGTGGGAAATATTTCAAAAAGAAAATAACAGTATAATATCCTACTTAGAAAATGAAGTCCAGAAATCAAATGAAATGATAAGCAAATTGAGACCAGAAATGACCTGCTGGAAGCCATGAAAAGCAGGATAGACCAGATTGAAAAGAAAAATCAAAAGATTATAGCAGAAAACCAGTCTTTAAAGACCAGAACTGGGCAAGTAGAAGCTAATGATCTCACAAGACAGCAAGAATTAATAAAGCAAAGTCAAAAACTAGAAGGAAACATGAAATATCTCACTGAGAAAATGACTGACCAGGAAAACCAGTCTAGAAGAGACAATTTGAGAATGATTGATCTACCTGAAAACCCTGAAATAGAAACCTTGACATCATACTACAAGAAATTATCCAAGAAAACTACCCTGATGTTCTTGAACAAGAGGGCAAAATAGATATTGAAAGAGCCCATACATCACCCTCTACATTAAATCCTAAAAAAACAACATCTAGGAATGTAATTGCCAAATTCAAGAGCTTCCAAATTAAGGAGAAAATATTACAAGAAGGCAGAAAGAGATAATTCAGATATCAAGGAGCACTAATCAGGATTACACAGGATCTGGCAGCCTCTACATTACAGGACCACAAGGCTTGGAATATGATATTCAGAAAGGCAAGAGAATTGGGTGTACATCCAAGGATTACCTACCTGACTATATACTCCCAGGGGAAAGTATGGACATTTAACAAAATAGAAGATTTCCATGTATCTGTAAAGAAAAGACCAGAACTAAATGGAAAATTTGATGTCCAAATACAAAGTTCAAGAGAAACATGAAAAGGTAAACAAGAGAAGAGGGGAAAAAATTTTAAGGGCTTCAGTTAGGTCAAATTATTTATATTCCTATATGGAAAAATAATATTTGTAACTCTCAAAAACTGTATTCACTGTCATTGTAGTTACAAGAATTATCCATAGGGAGAGATTGGGGTGCTAAATGATTTAAGATGATATATAAAAAAGGAGAAAGAAATAGAAGATGGCACCAAGAGAAACTAGAAGGAATAAGAAAAATAGGATAATTTATACCACATAAAGAGGCACATGGGAGGGGGAGTGGAAGAATATAATTATAAGAAGGAGAAGAAAAGAGTGCTAATAGGTAATCCTTAAACCTTACTCTCAGTGGTATGAGTTCTGAGAGGGGAGAACACCTAGATCCATTGAGGTATTGAATTTTATCTTACCCTACAGGGAAGTTGAGAGGGAAAAACCAAGTTGGGGGGAGTACCAAAAGGGAGGGAAAGAGAGGAGGGAGGGAATTTAATAGATCTTTGTTTTTATTCTTTTATTGACTCAAATATGAAACATTTATGAAGAAATTGAAAAGCATAGCATTTAATCATTGAAAAAATTGAAAGGCTAAAAAGGATGGTTAATTGAAGCATCACTGTACACCTGTAAACTGGGTCATCCTCTTTGACTAATGAACTGATTTAGAGTGAAATAAACAGAGCCAAGAAAAATAATAAATAGTAACCTCTACAATATAAATAGAAAGAATAACACGCCAAAAAAACCAAAATCAAAAGATAATGTAAAAAGATCAAATGAGACTCAAATGAAGCATTATGGGAAGATACTCTCAGTCTACCCTTTTGTGGAGATGGGAGGTCCACAGGTATTAGACCTTCCCTTGCAAATATTTTAGGGCTTTTTCAATGTATCAATTAGTTGTGATGATCACCCCACACCTTTTTCCTCTCCAATAAAAAAATCTATTTCTCATATGGAATGGCTCAGGAGAGGGTAAAGAGACATGGTGAATATAGTGACATAAAAAAAGAAAATATCAATAAATACTTATTTAAAAACCAGGAAAAGTAGATTAAAAATTCTCAGCAAAAGGAATATAGCATACTAAAGACACACACACACACACACACACACACACAAACACACACACACAAATAGACAGAGAGGGACGAAGAGAAATTAGTCCTAGAACTAACCTCTGAACTCTGCTATAATCCCTCCTTTACCGACCATTACAATGTGAGTATACCACTCCTTAAAATAAAATTTTCTGGAATCAACAACTCCTGCTCTTGTTGCCTCTTTCTTCTATCCATAACCTATGATTTCAGTGGCTTCAGCACAAGTAAGGAAACATGTTTCTGGAGCAACTTGCAAATCTAGACCCATGGTGGCAAACCTATGGCAGGCATGCCAAAAAGGGCATGCAGAGCCCTCTCTGTGGGAATGCCTATAGTCACTCACCAGAGTTCATTACTAGAAAGCCAGGAGGATTCAGGGCAGGACTTCTCCCCTCCCCCTCTCCATGTGCCTGAAGATATTCCTCACTTCACCTACCCTTCTGCTGAGCAACCCAAATGGGAGTGATTCCTCCCTCTCCTATCTGGGTTAAGGTGCTGGGGATGGGGTTCACATGCTATGTGAGAGTGTGGCAGGGATGGCAGATAATTGAGTCTGTGGTGAAGGCGATTCCCATGGTGGGATTGGAGAGGAGCTAAGTTTGAGAGGAGCATAGCTCACAGAGTGGCACATAGCTAGAGGGGAGCAGAGTTAGGGGGGAGTAGAGAGCTTGGGCCACTCTCCTCACCCTCTCCACATATGCCTTTCATTACCCACCCCTCTGCCCAGCAGCCCAATGGAGTACTTCCTTCCTCCCCTGTCTGGGGTAAGGGTAAGGGCGCAAGGGGCAAGGTGGGGAGGGTGGGGCACACACTTGGTCTCTGTGGGGGTTAGGCATGACACTTGGCCTGGGGGGGGGGTGGAGGTTGGGCCAAGCACATGGTCTCTAAAAGGTTTGCCATCACTGCTCTAGACTATAGAAATTGGATGACTTCATCTCTTTAAAGAATACTTTACCCTGTATATTGCCTACAGGACCAAATAAATTCTGTTTTCTCTTTCCCTTTGGTCTTTACTCCTCTCCTGGACAAATTTTTGCTCTCTCCAATACTCTTGGTCCGCTGGAACAGTGTCAAGCTCATGCTCCCTCTAGCAGGATATTGAGAAAATGTATGCCCTTTACATTTTTTTGGAATTTTTATTGTTATGCAAAACACATTTCCATATTAGTCATTGTTGTAAGAGCAAACTCATACACAACCGAACCCCCCCAGATAAAACCAGATAAATATACTGCTGTGAAAGATGACTCCAACAGTTCTTTCTCTGTTGGTGGATAGTATTCCTCATCATAAGACTTCCAGGATTATCTCAGATTATTGCATTGCTGAGAGTAGCCAAGTTTACACAGATAATCATCATACAATATTGCTGTTATTGTGAACAGTGTTCTCCCAGTTCTGCTTATTTCACTCTACATCAGTTCCTATCTATCTTTCCAGCTTTTTCTAAATCATCTTGCTTATCATTTCTTTTCTTTTCTTTTTTTGCTCATTATTTGCTCATCAATACAAGAGTATTCCATTATAACAGTAGTTCCCAAATTTTTTGGCCTACTGCCCCCTTTCCAGAAAAAAATATTACTTAGCCCTCTGCAAATTAAATTTTTTAAAATTTTAATAGCAATTAATAGGAAAGATAAATGCACCTGGGGCCATCACCGCTCCCCTGGATCGCTGCAGCACCCACCAGGGGGCGGTAGCACCCACTTTGGGAATCACTGCATTATATCAACATGTACCACAACTTGTTTAGCCATTCCCCAATTGTTAGACATCCCCTCAATTCCCAATTCTTTTGCCACTACAAAAATCGCTGCTATAAATATTTTTGTACAAGTAGACCCTTTCCTCTTTTTCATTATCTCTTTGAGATATAGTTGCAGTAGTGGTATTATCAGATCAAAGGGCATATACAGTTTTATGGCCCTTGGAGCATAGTTCCAAATTGCCCTCCAGAATGGTTGGAACAGATTACAACTCCATCAACAGTACATTCGTGCCCCAATTTTGCCACATTTCCTCAAACATTTATTACTTTTCTTTACTGTCATATTGGCCATTCTGATAGGTGTGAGGGGATACCTCAGCATTGTTTTGTTTTTTTTTAAACCCTTAACTTCCATCTTGGAGTCATTACTGTGTATTGGCTCCAAGGCAGAAGAGTGGTAAGGGCTAGGCAATGGGAGTCAAGTGACTTGCCCAGGGTCACACACCTGGGAAGTGTCTGAGGCCAGATTTGAACCTAGGACCTCCCATCTCTAGGTCTGACTCTCAATCCACTGAGCTACCCAGCTGGCCTCCTTAACATTGTTTTAATTTGTATTTCATAATCAAGAGTGTTTTAGAACATTTTTTCATATGATTATTGATAGCTTTGATTTCTTTGTCTAAAAGTTGCTTGTTCTTATCTTTTGACCATTTGTCAGTTGGTGAATGGCTTGTATTTTTATAAATTTGACTTAAATTCTTTATAAATTTAAGAAATTAGACCTTTACCAGAGACATTTGTTATAAAATTTTTCCCCAGGTCATTCTTTCCTGTTTAATCTTAGTTACAGGTTTTGTTTGTACAAAAGCTATTTAATTTAATATAATTGAAAGTATTAATTTTATATTTTATAATACTCTATCTCTTGTTTGGTCATAAATTCTTTCCTCGTTTGAAGATCTGCCAGGTAAACTATCCTGTATTCCCCTAATTTAGTTTTGGTATCACTCTTTTTATCTAGATATCTTCATATCTTTATATCCATTTTGACCTTATCTTGGTACAGAGTGTGAGATATTGGTTTATACCTAGTTTTCATTGTACTGTTTTCCAGTTTTTCAAGCAGTCAGTTTTTATCAAATAGTGAATTCTTATCCCAAAAGCTAGGATCTTTGGGTTTATCAAGCACTAGTTTGCTGAGGTCATTTACCCCTGTATATTGTGTATCTACTCTCTTCCATTGATCTACCATTCTATTGATTAGCCAGTACCAGATTGTTTTGATGAGTGCTGCTTTATAGTACAGTTAGAGATCTGGTACTGTTAGACCTCATTCCTTCATATTTTTTTTATTACTTCCCTCGTTATTTTTTACCTTTGTTCTTCTAGATGAATTTTCTTATTTTCTCATAATAAAAAATATTTGCTAGTTTGATTGATATGGCACTAAATAGATAAATTGATTTAGGTGGAATTGTCATTTTTATTACATTATCTAGGCCTACCCATGAGCAATTAATATTTTCCCAATTGTTTAAGACTGACTTTATTTGTGTGAAAAGTGTTTTGTAATTATGTTCATATAATTCCTGTGTTTGTCTTGGCAAGTAGATTTCTAGATATTTTATACTGTTTAGAGTGATTTTAAATGTAATTTCTCTTTCTATCTCTTGCTACTAGACTTTGTTAGTAATATATAGAAATTCTGATGATTTATGTTGTTTTATTTTTATCATGCAACTTTACTGAAGTTAATGATGATTTCAACTAGTTTTTTAGTTGTTCTCTAGGATTTTCTAAGTATACCATCATGTCATCTACAAAAAGTAGTAGTTTACTTTCCTTATTACCTAATTTAGTTTCTTTAATTTCTTTTTCTTCTCTAATTGCTACTGCTAGCTTTTCTAGTACAATATTAAATAATAGTGGTGATAAAGGGCATCCTTGCTTCACTCCTTATCTTATTGGAAGGCTTCTAACTTATCGCCATTGCAGATGATATTTTCTCAAGGTTTTTAAGTATATACTACTTATTGTTTTAAGGGATGAACCATTTATGCCTATACTTCTAGAGTTTTTAATAGGAATGTGCGTTGTATTTTGTCAAATACTTTTTCCGCATCTATTGAGATAATTATGTAATTTCTGTTAGCTTGGTTATTGATATGGTCAATTATGCTGATAACTTTCCTAATACTAAGCCAGCCCTGCATGCCTGGTGTAATAATTAAAATTATGAGACTGGTAGCAGCTTAATACCTTTATTAAATCATTGCAGTAGAAGTAGTAGTAGTAAAGAAAGGGAAAGGGTAGGGGAGAAGTAGAGAGATACTTAACTTTCTAATCTGCAGATGCCATTTGGGTCGTTAGCTAAAACTCTAACAACATCAGTTTCTCCATGTGCCCGCCCAAGCCCCTACTTCCTGCTGGGTCTCGCCTTATAAGCTGTTTTCTTCATGCACTAGCTCTCACACATCACATCTCAGGAACCAACCATAGTTTCTTCATAGTTGCTTGGCCTCCCAGAGGGGAAGTGCCTGTGCAATCAGTTTTCCATCTTGTTGGTTCCTTGTTTCTTTAACTTCCTTTCTCTGAGGGCTTATCTATACCTAAATTTACTCAGTGGTCTTTGAACTCCAGGTTACTGAGAGATGATGTTAAAAAAGGTGACATAATGGAGAGAGAAATTTGCTACCAACACTGGTATAAATCCCCACTGGTCATAGTGAATGATCTTTGTGATATAGATATTGCTGTAGTCTCTTTGCTAGTATCTTATTGAAAAGTTTTGCATCTATATTCATTAATGATATTAACCTATAATTTTCTCTCTGCTTTTGCTCTTCCTGGCTTAGGTAACAGTACCATATTTGTTTCATAAAAAGAATTTGGTAGGATTCCTTCTCTGCCTATTTTCTCAAATAGTTTGTGTAGTATTGGGATTAATTGTTCTTTAAGCTTTTGATTGAATTCACTTGTGAATCCATCTGGCCCTGGGGATTTTTTCTTAGGGAGTTCACTAATGGCTTGTTCAATTTATTTTTCTGAGATGGGATTATCCAAGGATTCTATTTCCTCTTTTGTTAATCTGGACAATTTGTATTTTTTGTAAATATTAATCCATTTTGCTTAGATTGTCAGATTTATTGGCATATAATTGGGCAAAATAAGTGTATGCTCTTTCAGCAAAAAAAAAATATCAGTACAGCTCCCAAACAAACAGCAGCAAAACCTGTCTTCCCTTCTCTCTCTTAATATTAAGGAATCCAGCTCTGTCTTCAGCAGGAAGATTCTATGTTCTCCAATTAGATTTCAGAATCTGTAGCTTGAGTCACCTCATATTGGCTAATAAGAATTGACTGCTAAATTATCACTGTGAGCATTTATACCTCAGAAATCATGATTACTGTAGATCAAAACTTATTGTTTTGCTAATTACTTATACATTTTTAAAATATGGAAGAATGTTAATAATGATGATTGAACTTAAAAGTGTCCCTTGTGGGTTTTTTTTTTAACAGAGCCTGTTCTTATATATGGTAGAGTCAAAGCATAATGGATTTTAGCTCTCTTTCTCAGCTGACAGCACAAAGTAGTTGCTTTTATACTGGTTGGCTAGCTAGGTGGCACAGTGGAAAGAAAAGGGATTCAGGAAGACTTGACTTCAAATCCAGCCTCGAAAACTTTACTGTCTATGTGACTCTGGGCAAGTCCCTTAAACTTCCTGTGCCTTTGTTTCCTCATTTGTAAAAAGGGGGTGATAGTAATGGTATCTGCCTTTGGGGGTTGTTATGGAGATAAAATGAGTTGTATGCAAAAGGGCTTTCAAACATTTAAGTGCTATTTAAATACTAGAAATTATTATCTTCTGTTTCTCCTCAACTCTGTTTAGTTCAAGCAAGAGAGGACAGTCTCTGTGATCAGTTATTCTTTTCAGGAAGCTACTGTCTTCTTATTTTTCCAGTCTTTGGCTTCTTCCCTTCTATCTTCTTTATATTATCATGTTCTCGCCTCTAATGTCTCAAATCAGGGCTCCCTTGTGATCCATATCTACTACATGGTGAAAGACAAAAATTTCATCCAATAATTCTTATATAATCATCTCATATTCACTTAGCAGTAATTTAATTTATAGTTTATTAACTCTGAACTAATGACAACAGTACCCTGCAGACATCATTTGACATTCTGCTTTCACACAGGTATACTCAGCACATTAATCTGAGTGGCACTTTTTTCCTCAGAATCTCAGAACAATCTGTACTCCCTCTAGCATTTTTATCTGAAGGTCTTCCTGTGTTTCATACAAAAATGTTCTTTGGCCCCTTTCAGTAACCAAAATGTGCCTATAACAAAGGGGTAGTATCTTACCTATGGACTCCGGAAGTTAGTCAGTTTAGTCATTTTCTGACCACCCCAGGACTGATCATTCCCTTATCTCCAGCTCTTACTCTACTCTGATCAACACTAGCAGTGTATCTGTAAGAGGCATGTCAATTGGTTGCCTAATTATTTTAATCACAATCCCTGTGACTTCTAAGACAAAACATTCTTTCCTGTCTATCAATCCCCAAAATATGATTTCTCCCTGTGTTGGAATGTAAGTTCCTTGAGAGCACCAACTGACTTACTTGTGTATTTTTATCTTCAACACTTATTAGAGGACTTGCATATAGTAAATGCTTAACAAGTACTTATTCGTTCATTCTTCAAAGCAAAATGATGGCTAATCATTCCAGAAAGTGAATAACTTACTCTCCTCCAAACTTATTTTTTTGGGGAAATCAGATATTCAGATATAGAGTTTGGCTCAGAGGATACATACATCCTCTTTCAGGACATTAACCAAGAAATCTTTGAAATTCTTGGGCTTTATAGAACTCTTATGTTTTATAGTACAGAGATGGTCTTTGGGTCAAGGAGAAATAGCTTAAAAAATACTTGTTCAACCTGTTTTTATATTAAAAGAATGATGTGAAACTGGGTCACCTTTCCTTCATTTTTGAGGCAACAGCACTTGAGTCCACACGTATGCAGTTTCCAGCACTTAAAAAGCACTGATTGGAGAGCTCCAGTGAGTGTAGTTTTTCAAAGCTTTCTCACTAACTTGTAACATGGGTGTCTCAACGAATCAAATTTTTTTCTGACTGTCAAGTCCATACTATATAGGTAGACAGTACTGGTTTATCTTTAGAGGCCACTGGGGGAGACTTGAAGTGGAACTGAGTAGGCAGAAAGGGACTTGAGCAAAAGTCACAACTCCTATTCTGTAAGAACTATCTTTAAAAAAAATCCTCTTACAAATGCTGAGGATTTGCTTGATAGCAAAAAATGATTTAAAAAATTCTTGGAGATGTAGGGGAATTATTATTGTAATCAGAGCATTCTCCAATAGCATGGTACAATGGAAAGGGAAAAGGGATCCAAATTCTACCCCTTTCTTATTCTTACTTTCTGTGAGACCTTAGATACATAATTTGATTTCCTTAGGATTCAGTTTCCTCATATGCATGTAACATGGTACAGGGACTGAGGGAGAAGGGATAGGGGTAGACTACATTGTCTCTGCCTTTCTTTCTAGCTCCTAGATCCTATGCTCCTATCATTCTGTAACTATGGAGGCAGTATGGTGTCCTAGAAAGAGTACTACATTTGGAATCAGGGAGACCAGAGTTCAAATTTTATCTAGAACACTTACTATTTGTGTAATCTTTATCTCTCTGAGACTCAATTTCCTTCCGTAAAATGAGGTTAGTAATACTCTTTAAGACAGTAATTTGCCAATCTGCAAAGCTTCCACATTGGGCGCTCTGCATAGATGACATCACAGGTTTCCTTCTCTCCTCTCACAATTCTGCTCTTGACTGGATTTCTCTTGTTATGGCCAACCAATCTTCTCACTTTGGCAGATGTCTCAGTCTCTATGGCTTTTTTTCACATTTAGATCCCTTAACCCCCAAGGTTCCCCATTTCTCTTTGGTGAGTTCTTCCTTGGAAACTCCATCTCAAGAAATGTCCAAGCTCACTGTGATAATTAAATTAAGTCTACACAAAGGTGAGAGCACCTTCCAACTCCGGGAGGTCCTAACCCATGTGTGCTAGAGAGAGTAACCAATCAGAATCAACGCACCGAATCAATGGGAAAGCGTCTATTGTGATTGGACAAAGGCTAAGTGAAGGCACTGGAAGTGACATATATGTGACCCCTTCGAAAGAGGGAGGAGAGGTTTGGTGTCAGCGGTCATGAATTCCAAGACCATCTATGCTCCTGAATATCAATTAGGTTCTGTGGTAGGAGGGGAAAAAAGCATTGACACTAGAGTCAGGACCCAGAAGCAGAGACCCTTTCTCACTGACTATGAGGACAGTTTTCTTAATAACACATTATAGAAAATCCAAATAACTCTTCTTTGAGCCAGGGAACTGTTCTGTCTGAAATCCAATAAAACAAACAAACAAAAACTGCCAACTCCTTGTTCATTGTAGGTGAGAGAAATCAAAGGCACTCTGGGACAAACCCACTGTGTTGATTGCTAGCGTTATAAAACACTGATTTTTTTTCTTTTTGCAGGAAGGATATAGGATTCATCAGACACTAAAATAAGACTCTATAATATCCAGTATATATATATATATATATATAT
>NC_058131.1:360693479-360709263 GCF_016433145.1 Gracilinanus agilis | reverse complement strand
TATATATATATATATATATATATATATATATATATATATATATATTTATTTATTTATTTATTTATTTATTTGTTGAGGAAATGTTAAATCAGGTTTATCCAAAGCTTTACATTGACCCATTGTCATGAGACCCATTGTCATTCAATTGTTTTTCATTCATGTTTGACTCTTTATGACTCCATTTGGGTTTTGTTTAGAGTAGTTTGCCATTTTTTTCTCCAGCTCATTTTACAGATGAGGAAACTCAGATAAACAGGGGTAAGTGACTTGCCCTGAGTAACACAAATAGTATCTGAGGCTGGATTTGAACTCAGAATAATGAATCATAATGACTGCAGGCATCACCTAGCAAGCTTTTTTGTTTTCTTTTGTTTTCCTGGAAGGATGATTAATAAATCAGGTTGGTTCCAACCTTTAACAGTTCTCAATGTCCTTTGCTACCTTTGTATTTTCAAAATTAGTCCCTGCAGAGCAAAGTGAAAAAAAGAAATTGAACAAAAGTGGCAAATGGTAAACATAGACAGAACATCATCTTCTTGGAAGTGTTAACTGTAATGCTCCCATAAACCTTTTTCTTTCAGGAAAACATTAAAGCACAAGACAAGACAGCAAGTAGTTGTCAGTTTCCAAAGTACTGAAGTAAAAAAGATAGTCAGGTGTCTCTGGTTCCTTGACAGATCTGTGAAAGCCTGTCATCAGGCAGATGGAAAAGTGTGGGAAGTCCATACTAGATTCGAATTTAATCCGGTGCAAATTTGTTTTTGGAAAGGAGTAGAATAGACCCTGTGGAGGAGGTGAATGAAAAGAAGACTAGTGAGCATGAGAGGTCACAGAGGAGAGTAGCAAAAGCTTCAGAACTACAGGAAACTCTTGATTTTTAAGAGCTGTGTGGATAAGGCCAGAGCAAAAGCTAATGCATCTGGGATTTTCCTTAATCTTGAATTCTATGTCGTTGTTGTTGTTCAGTGGTGTCCATCTCTTCAAGACTCTATTTGGTGTTTTCTTGGCAAAGATACTGGTGTGGTTTGCTATTTCCTTCTTTAGCCCATTTTATCGATGAAGAAACTGAGGTGAAGAGGGTTAAGTGACTTGCCGAGGGTCACACAGCTAAGCATCTCAGGTAAGATTGTACTAAAGTCTTACTGACTCCAGGCTCAGTGCTCTATTTAGTATGCCACCTAGCTGCCCTTGAATCCTATGAGCAAAGACAAATAAAATATATATATATATATATATATATATATATATATATATATATATAATCAATCAAGCAATCAAAAGAGGTTTAAGTGACTACTGAGAGCCCAGCACTCTGTTAGACATTGAAGAAACAAGTACAAAGAATGTCAAGGCAACTGGGACAAAAGGAGAAATAAAGGGAGAAAGAAAAGAAGGAAGGGAGAAAGGAAGAGAAAGGGAGAAAGGTCAGGAAGATCTGAATTCAGACACTTATATGCCAACTGACCTTGGACAAGGATATTAAACTTTGTTTGCCTCAGTTTCCTCAGCTATAAAATGGGGATAATGACAGCTACTTCATAGGGTTATTGTGATGAACAAATGAGAAAATATTTCTTAGGTGCTTAGTATAATTCCTGGCACATAATAGTTTTAGTTATTATTATTAATAAACAATTCTTACTTGCAGTGGGAGATAGTCTTTGGAAAGAATTTAGGTGCTGGGTATTTTGAGTTGCCACTCCCTTTATGGGTCTGCTCTCTTCAGGATCCCCTTTTAGTGCCTTATCTTTTTTATCAAAAGCCAATGGAGACATTAATGCATAGACAAATTCCTCTGCTTGCCTGACAAACTATTTTTGAATAAAAAAGATGAGAGAAAGGGGTTGCCTGGATTGGCTGCTGAGATTTCTGCACTCTATCTAGGGCAAATCTCTCCCAGAAGAGTGTTCAAGAAAGAACTGTTGGTCACTTAGCAAAAGGATTTGATAGCTAAGTCATGCAATCAGCAACGACTGATGCTGCAAGTCCTGTGCTTTCTTACAGTGGTATGTTGCTGCCAATCACTAATCAGGCTTTGCAAGGGAGGAATTTGGGGGAATAAGGGTCTAGGGTAGACTCTTAGAGATTAAACAGGAAGGGACCTTACAGACCATCTAATATAACCTCATTTTATAAGATGAGAAAACCAAGGAATTTAAGTGATTTGCCCAAGAGCACACAGTGTCAGGAGCAATATCTGAACCCAGATTCTCTTCCTCAGGTGAGTTTCTTCATCTGTAAAATGATCCGGAGAAAGACATGGCAAACCATTCCAGTATCTTTGCTAAGAAAACCCCAGATGGTGTCACAAAGAGTTGGACACAAGTGAAAATGCCTAAACAATGTCAACCTTTGACCCAGAACAGAGGAGTCAGGACCCTCAACTCAAAAGAAATAAACCAGAGGAGACAGAGTCTATGAATTGGGTCTTTAATTGGATAAGTCCAGGGGATATGTACTTTATGACAGGGCAAGTACTGTCTTACCAGGGTGCCCAATGCCTGTTACTGCAAAGGAATTTTTAAAGTAAAAATTTCAAAGGAGAGGGAGAGAGAGAAGAGCACATAAAGTGTGTATGTATGTGTGTGGGGGCAATGACATCATGGGTTGAAGTACAAAATGATTGGTTACAGTGGCATAAGGACCAACATGATTAGTTAGAAATTCAGTAATTGAGGTCCAGCAATGAACTCTCTCTTTTCCATAGGACTTAAGAATTGCTGGAGTTCAGATACAAGAGAATGGCCCGAACTTTGGGACAGCAAACCTGACATTCCTGAAAGTAGCTAAAGATGATAGGTCCCCAAACTCCCTTATATTCACATGAAGTCCTTCAAGACCAGCACAAAATGTTAGCAGAAGAGACAGATTTCAAAACTTTAACCTATTACAGACTAGCTGAATTCTCAACTATGTTAAGAAACAAAAATTCATGATGAAAGTAGGCAAAAACAAAACTTTGGACTTTGGCCTGTAATTAATGAGTCTAAGGCCTTTTCAAAAAAACATTTCTAGGGATAGATAGATGGTTCAGTAGATAGAGAGGCAGGCTTGGAGACAGGAGGTCCTGAATTCAAATTTGACTTTTGATACTTCCTAGCTGTGTGATCCTGGACAAATCACTTAATGCCTAGCTCTGACCACTCTTCTGTCTTGGAACACATACTTAGTATTAATTTTAAGATGGAAGGTAAGGGTTTAAAAAATTGTGCTGAGTGGCAGATTTAAGTTAATTTTCACAATAACAAACAACAATTTCTTCAACTGAAGCCAGAGTTTTCCTTGGTTTAAGCCACAGTTCCCATACAATTGCTTTCCTAGAGCAACATTTCCACAGATGTATGACAAACAGCATTGGTTTGGGAAAGTGGGCATTCAAGATGATGTTCAAGCATCATCTTCTGTATTCTCTTTTTTGAGCTTCTTAACTGCCCTACCTTCCTTCTCAAAATAGCTTATATTTAACATCTTTGTATTTATTTGTACTTTTGTATTTGTTCAGTGTGCAGATATGCATCCCTGTTATTTCCTTTGTTACAAAGAAAACTCTCAGAGAGTTGAAATAGATTTATTCTTTGTGTTTGTATCCCCTTGTTATCTAGAATATCAATGCTCATTGATTGATTTGTAAATCTTTTCCTCATAACAAATATGTGAGTTAAATAGTGGGAGTATTATTATCTCCATTTTACAGATTCAATTCTATAAACATATTTAGTACCTATTATCATGCAACACATTGAGGATACAAAGACAATAAATGAAGTCTTTCCCTTCCAAGAACCTAACTTTTAATTCAGGGGTGCTGAACTTAGGATCCATTCATTCAAACATGAAATTATATCTCTAGTGCAGGGGTTAGCAACCTTTTTGGCCATGATAGCCATAAACGCCACATTTTTTAAAATGTAACTTCGTGAGAGCCGTACAGTGCTCACAGTGCCGCTCCTGTAACAGTGCCTGAAAAAAAATGGACTTTATGGCTCCTGCAGAAAGAGCCATAACTGGCCCTCAAAAGAGCCAGATATGGCTCGAGAGCCATACGTTGCTGACAGTCTCTTAACCCCCATTGCCTAGCCCTTACCACTCTTCTGCCTTAGAACCAATATATAGTATCAATTCTAAGATGGAAGGTAAGAGTTTCAAATTTAGCCTCAGACACTTACCAGCTGTGTGACCTGCGTAAGTGTTATGTGGAGATGCAAAGCATGGAATCCCTGCAAAGGTACAAGGACAGCCTCACCCAGAATTCCAGGGGACCCCCCCCCTGGAGAACTTTGGGTGAGGGGGCAGTTGAGAGGAATTAGCAGTTAATTTGATGAGGTGAGCAGACACCCTGCTTACTACTCCAGACTTGGGGGTTCACCTGAGGTGGCCATTGCCAGTGGTTTCTACTCATAGGGTTAGCCTGCTTGTTAATATTATTCTTCATTAACATCAATATATAATTACCTAGTGATTTATTGATTAGATATATAAATTATCTAAGAAGTTCAGTTGGTGCCTTCACCCCTCCGGTGAGGGGGAAAGGGCAGCTTCACCTTAATAGTTCAGGATCACCTTTCCTTATTCAAATACCTTCATTAACCTCTCTAGTTTCCTTGTTATTTCCTAATATAACCTTTACCTTCAAATCTGTGCCTGGAAAATTATTTGGGGGGATACTCACAACTCAGTCTGGACATCTAGTTTGAATCCTGTCTGATGCCAGTTCAAGAAGATCTTCTCTGTCCTCAACAGTTAGATAACAAGCTTCTTTTTACTCATCTATCAGATCTGTGAGGAATATAAATTAAAGAAAAGGAACATCATTGGGGTTTCAGTCATAACAGAAAAGAATCTCATTCCTGCTTTCATTACCAACTGAAACCAGCAACTGTTTAGGGGGGAGGGGTTTGAGATCCAGGAGTGTTTTACCCCCTCCTTCCTCACTGAAGCCTGTCAATCTGTGGCTCTTGACTCGAAGCTCTATTTGGACCTGACATATTTATCTGCTTCTCCAAATTATCTGTTATTATCATCATAAAAGTTTTGGCCAGCCAGCCTAGGATTTCTACTATAGAACCTAGTGGAGAAGAGATATATGGCCAATATGTTCAATAGAGCAATTGTTACTTTGGGGTGCTCTGGTGTTTTAATGTATGGGATTTGGCAAACTTGTGCCACACTTTGGTTTGTCAAAGTTCCCCAATTTTTTAAGACAATGATAGAGTTTTATGATATATACCTGTGGCTGACAATTACAGTAGGGAGGCCTTGGCTTATGTACCAACAGGGATAGCCATGACTGCCACTTGCTATGGGGCCTTAATGATTTTGAGGAAGATACTGGCTTTCACGTTTGGAAAGGCTGAAGTTACTGACCCAGTTATGGAACAGATGTTGGAATATATGAAGACACTAATAGAGATTAACAAACAAATTAGAGAGGGGAAAGAACTAGATGCCAGGACAATTATGAAGCTGGAAATCATAGAAAACACAGTCACAACAAAGAAGGGTGGGGGGAAACAACAAGAGATTAAACAGGACAACCCAGAAAAGCAAGAAGTTGCAGGGGCAGAGGCAGCTCCTCTAACAATACTTCCCATTACAGACAGAACAATAGTACAACCGGATGCTGGGATCATACACGTTAAAGGCTATAAACCATTTACTGGAGGGGATCTAGAGATTTTAAAAAGGAGGTTCCCCCAGTTCTTCGTAAATCCACATGAGGCAATAAAAGAATTCTAACGGGCAGTCAGGCTGTACAATCCGAATTTTGAAGATGTTGAACTCTTATTATCAGAACTATTTACCCCAAGTGAGAAAGCTAAATTTATTACAGAAACAAGGACCAATCCCAATCTAGCATCGTGGCCTGAGCAACATCAAGATCTAGAGCTGTCATCCCATGCAAACATGACATATCTTAGGAGATGCAGGGAGGACTTGGCAGAGGCAATGAGACTTTATGCCAAAAGATCACATGCATGGGGCTCATTTGAAAAGTTGAAGCAGGGGGAGGAGGAACATCCGAGCATATACCTAGACAGACTGCTGGAAGCTGGAGAGACTATCCTAGGGTTCAGGGACATGACTGCTGAAGACAACATTCAGCATATCAGGAGGCAATTTGTGAAAGGGAGTCAAAATTACATCCAAACATATTTTAGACTGCACTGCCCATAATGGGAGACCATGCCCATTGAGGAATTGAGAAAGACAGCAGCTTATGTCCATGACTCAAAGGATAGTGACTCCAAACCATCTAGAACCTCTGAAAAAGTTTGAGAGATTGCTGAGCTGAAAAAACAATTGAAGGAAGATCAGAAGG
Source organism: Gracilinanus agilis (assembly GCF_016433145.1). Classification (NCBI taxonomy): domain Eukaryota; kingdom Metazoa; phylum Chordata; class Mammalia; order Didelphimorphia; family Didelphidae; genus Gracilinanus; species Gracilinanus agilis. Next base: position 360,702,944 of record NC_058131.1, on the reverse strand, counting down.
CCAGGAAGGTGGAAGAAATAAAAAATATGGCTCTGATGTCCACCAATCAGAGGAGCCAAAACAGGCCTAGACAATCTAGTGGCAGTGCTAACAACAAAATTAAGAGATGTTTCCTGTGTTCAAAAATTGGTCATGTGGTACGGGATTGTAGATGTAAGTCCCAGATTAACTTTGGAAACAGGAATAATAACAATAACAACAGGAGGAATACATACTATAATTCTAGATACAATAGTAACACCAATAATAATACCAACAGGGACAACAATAGTAGATACAGTGAGAAGGTGAAGGCCAGATGTTGTGACCATGACTGTGCCAAGTTTAGTAGGTCCCCAAGCTTGTCAAAAATGGAAGAATACCTGTCCCAAGGTGCTAGACCTCATACCTTATGAACCGAGGAAGCAGCCTTAGAGAAAGCAGTTGTTGCAAGAAAAGAAAAAGGCAGTGATAATGATGTAGCAAAGGAATGTGAGAAGAACAAAATGGATGCAGAAGATATTATGAATTATGGGTTGGAGGAGGGAACACAAAGTTACAAAGATATGACTGAGGAGGAGTTGCAAATGGAGGAGGATATAATAGAAATTAAGGAGAAAATTTATGGGAAAGGAAATAGTGATATGCGGTACACTGTCAGAAAACCAGGCACATCTGCACAAGTTCTTGATAAAAGCTTGAAGAAAGTAGCATTCCTTGATTCTCACTATGGGGGGACAGAACCATTCTGTAGTAAGACTGTGGATCATTTACATGTACTGCAAGGCCAAACAGCAAGGGCAATGAATATAGACAGTTGTTCTAATGGGAGTCTCTTGGAAATGGACAGTGTCAACAAGGGAGTTGGGCTTCTGCAGACCATTGAGAAGGAAAGTGCTGAATTCTCAGACACAGGCACTACCTCTTCTCTATCACCAACTAGGGAAGCTGGAAGGGAAAATGAAAAGTCTAGTAGCTACAATACTAGAGGAATTCTAAAGCTAGATCCTGGAGCTAGAGAATTTGTACCAAGCCTACTTCAGGGTCAAGGGCATGAAGATGTAGCACACTTTCAAGCCTGTGATACTCCAAAGAGAGCTGCCTTAGGAGTAGATTCTGAGTTAATGCATTTAAAGGAATTCAGTTTCATAAATGTCAGTAGCCAAGAGAGGAACAAAATGACATCAATAGGGACAAAGGAAGAATCTACAACACTGACTTTGTTTCCTATGCAAAATACATCTAAAGTTCAGTTTCCTGTTACTGACATGGAGTCTAGAGAGCGAATACAAGAAGAAAGCATAGACTCACAGGATTGGGATGTAGTCATGAACCAAAATCACATTCACAATTCTGTAGAATTTCCTTTAATGCAGAGGAATGCCTCTCTTGAATCTAACTTTGCTCACGTCAAGCAAAGCATGTTCAGTGAAGAGGACACTCTACCTTACTCATGGTCTGGGAAAACTGAGATATACTTTGACACTGATAGGCCCGTGAACAGTCCAGGGATGCCAATTCAAGCATTGGCAGTCCAACAAGCCATTTTTGAAGGAGACTTACCATCATTACACTCACAGAATCCTGAGCCAGCACAGACAGAAGTCCTAGAACAAGATCAATGGGATTTGGGGGACATAGAGATAGAAACACCTTTGGTACCTGTTGATCAGACAGCTAAAGACAGGGAACCTTTGGTTATGGTGACAATAGAAGATCAAATCTATCCTGCTCTTATTGATACTGGAGCAACCCGGTCTGTGTTGACATCAGCACCAGAAAATTGTGCACTAATGGGGTCTGTGAGAGTAAAAGGAGCCACTGGGCAGATGGAGTTGGTGCCCAAGCTAAGATCTAAGATGGTGAAAATAGGCCCAATGACTTTAGATCATTCTTTTTTGTTGATACCCGGGAGGGATGTTCTTTGTAAATTAGGTGCCACTATCCAGTGTGATAGGTCAGGACAGATATTCCTACACTTACCTAAACAGTCACTCAAACACCATCCCTTGCTATTCCTAGGGCAAGTGGAGGGTGATGAGGAGGAACAACATATAGGGAGTATCTTTGAAATACCAGAAGATATCCCAGAGGCTGTGTGACCTGTGTAAGTCCATTAATCCTGTTTGCCTCAGTTCCTCATTTGTAAAAGGAGCTGAAGAAAGAAAATGACAAACTACTCCAGGATCCTTGCCAAGAAAACCCCAAAAGGTGTCACAAGGAGTTGGACAGTAAGAATCAGACATGACTGAAAAAACGACAAACATGCCAAAAACCAACATTTAGAAGTCAAAATTCTTAGAAGAAATACATAGACTTCCCTAAATTGCCCAAAAGTCCTGACACACAGAAACAAAAAAGCTTAAGAACTCTTGGTTTACTAGGAACTGAGAATCAAAAATGTGGAATCTACCCAGAGATCTATATTCTTGCCACTATAATCCTAGGTCTTGCTAATCACTCCCCAAACAGCATTTTGAAAGTGGCAGAAGCAAAAGCAATCAGAAAGCTTGCTCTTTTCCCGAGCTGCCTGTGCCCAGGAGAAGTGGGCCCAGGACTAGCTAGATGGCAGCAAATCCACATGCAGCTAATGATCATCTTATGCTACAAAGAGAAGCAAATCTGTTATAGTTGCTGCTGATATTCCTACAACCTTTTATCTCAGCTCAGAGATTAAATAACTGCTGTTCCAGGAGATTTAATTTTTGTAATCTCTTGTATTTGCATTTCATTATGCTAAAATATAACTTGGTACCTAGGAGGTACTTACATAAATGCCTGTTGATTAATTTGTGGGTTGATTTACATAGAACATTATAATGGAGGGTCAATGTGGTGCTAGGGTAAGAGTAAGAGGAATTTTGTAATCTGAAATCTTGATTTCGATCCCCAGCTTTCACATTATTAGCTCAGAGACCTAGGGCAAATACTTAACCTCTTTGAGCCCATTTCCTGGTCTCTAAAATGGGGATGATTTTATATGTACCTAAAATTGTTGGTTTGAGGAAAATATTTTCCTAACCTTAAGGTAACCAGTTCAATAGTTTTCAGTCATGTCTGACTCTTCCTGACCCCATTTGGGTTTTTTTTTTTTTGATGTTGTTGCAAAGATACTAGAGTCGTTTCCTTCTCCAGTTCATTTTACACATAAAGAAACTTGGGCAAACAGGTTAAGTAATTTGCCTAGAATCACACAGCTAATATTTGTGAAGCTAAATTGAAACTCAGGCCTTTCTGACTTCAGGTGTTGTACTCTATCCATGTGCTACCTAGCTGCCTAAAGTATGATACAAGTGTGTCTCTGTTTTATCATCTACAAAATGGGGATAATATAGCCCCTACCTCCTAGGTATGTTATGAGAACCAGATAAGATAGTAACTATAAAGCACTTAGCACAGTGCTGGCACATATATGAGCTTTATATAAATGGTGGATGTTATTATTATTATTAATATTACACTTGGATGCCGTGAAGTGTCATTGCATCCAATCAAAAGACTATTCCTTAAAAGGAAATGGTGGGGTGGGACTGGGAAAGGTGACCAAAGATCACGTTTTCTAGTGAAAAAGAACACAAGAATGTTTTTGGTTGTTTTTTTTTTTGTTGTTGTTGTTGTTTTCATTTTTACCTGAATAAGTTGTGTTATATGATTGTGACAGAATTGGTGTTATTTAGTCACAACTGAATAAGTTGTGTTTTGTGATTGTGATTGAATTGGTGTTGTTTAGTCACAACTCACTGTGACACTATTAGGCATCTTGGCAAAGATACTGGAGTCATTTGCCATTTGACTCTCCAGCCCATTTTAAAAAAGAGGAAACTGAGACAAAGAGGGTTAAATGACTTGTCCAGAGTCACATGACTAGTAAGTGTCTGAGGCCACATTTGAACTCAGGAAGATGAATCTTCCTCATTCCAAGCCCAGTGCTCTATCCATTGCGGCACTTAGTCACTCTGAACAATAAAAACATATTAAGAATGTCTACCAACTCCTCCATCTTTGACAGATAGGGATAGGAAGCTAGGGGAGAACCTAATTTACCCAAAGCTTAATAAGATGGGCAAGTAATGTTACCTTTCTGAGCATCCTATGATCCTAGCTTTAGAAAGAGAAGGGATCCTAGAGTCTAAATTTCTTATTTTATAGATTGGAAAATTAAAGCCCAACAGTTATGGCTTGCCTAAATTCATATAGCTTCTGAGGAAGGCCTTGAACCCAAGGTCTTTGACTCCAGGAAAAGTGCTTTAGAAAAAATGTACCTTAGTGACTCATTTTCTTCTTACCTTAAAATGAAAGAGTTGGACTAGATTTGAGTTCCTTTGTCCATTTGCTGAGTATTTGCATTTTAACGGGGTAAAAAACACCTTATTCCAAAAGGAATGAATCTCAAACAGTGAGATTCTAGGCACCATATGCAATGTGATGGAGGTCTCCCCACAAACCCCAATTATGTCATGCTAGCATACATGTCTTCTGTGAATGGACCAACTGCTCATATGATAGCAGCTGTGGGGCTAGTGTCCCTCCATCTGGGTTATCAGTCCTTTATGTGGAGGTGCAATACACTTGTCTTTACAGATGGAAAGAGCAGTTAAAACATGCCAGGAGAAAGGAGCCCCAATTACTTAAATTACCTGTTTTATTGAGAGCTTTCCAAATCCCCCTCACATTGTGATTCTTGTGTTAAGCATTGATTGCAGGGAGCCCACAGTAAAAAAAAAAAGCCTAGCCCCTTAAATCACAAGTGCTAAAAATAGGGCAAAGTCACCTGGTCCTGCTTCCTTAGGTTGTCAGGCTCGATCAGAGAATCTAGTTAATTAGCTTTAAAAGCCTCTTTGGAGGGAGAGGGGGTAGGTGGGTGGCTGCCTGTAGGAGGGGAAATGTACAGCTCAGAGAAACAAATCTTTGAAACTTAAGCTCAATAAGGGAAATGGAGCAAGAAAGAAAAGGGAAAAAAGGAGGTATTGGAGGATAAGCTACTTAAGTAAGGGAAGGGATATTGAAATGTACTTTAGCTGTTAAAAAAAAAGAAAAAAAAGTGAGCAAAAGAGATGTGAGAGTATCACAGCTTTTCTTTTCCTGGTTGTGATCTCCATAAAACCATAGAATTATAGATCTAGAGCTGGATCATCTTTGTTCCTACATCCTACATCGACTATGCATGTACTTAAGATGTTCTGTTTCTGATTAGGGTTATTTAAATAGGGCTTTTATCTGGCCCTACTAGATAACCTTCTCGAGAACAGGGTTAGTGTTTGATTCTTCTTTGTGTTCCCTAAAGGGTCTAACATAGAACCTCAAAAGAGGAAGGGAGGGAGGAAGGGAAGAAGAAAAGGAAGAAGGAAGAAAAAAGGAAGGAAGGAATTGGGGAAGGGAGAAAGGAAAGAGAGAATAAGGAAGTTTAAATACTAAGTTCATCTATCTGTTTTTTTCCAATAATAAGGCTAGATCTGCCAGTTTCATAATCACCTAAGTAGTTACATTCTCCACTCAGCACTAGAAAGAATTTTAGGGATAAAACCCAGCTCTCTGTGTCTCTTGGAATGCTGATTATCTCCTACTTCCTCCACTTCATGGGCAAAGGTACTGGTTCTATTAGCATAAGGGGGTGTGTGTATATATATCCAATCAGACTCTGAAATAGTTTCTATTGAAAAATTCTTCCCTCTTCTCTTCCATGCTGAGTTGTGATGGAATGCAATAACAGATGGCATCAATGTGTACAGTTATTTACTTTTAACACAAGGAAAAAGAGTCAAACTAAATATATAAAAAAAGACAAGAAAGAAGGTCATAGCCTGAATAGAAATAGTAGCTAATCATACCTGGATACTCTTTCTAGTGTCTTGACATCCTGGGAACTTGTTAGTCTTGTTTTATAGAATTTATTAAAACTTGCTTTCTGCAAATGCGAATGAAATTAATTTTTATGTGTTTACAAATTTTTGTGCTATGTTCTGAAAAGATTTCCCTCTAAAATATCCTCGGCAACTGGTCATCTAGGGTTTTTTTTTCTTGAAGATCTTCACTGAGGAAAAATATACTACCTTCTTAAGCAATGAATTATATTTTTGGATAGTATAATGTTAAAAAAGTTTTTGCCTATATACTTAACTTTTTTAACCTTTTGCTCCTTACTCATATTTTTGCCTTCTGAGGCCAAGACAAAGAATTATAATCTTTCTTCTCCATGATGGCCCTTGAGATACATAAGCTGTCCCTAAGATATCCCTTTCCTAAACTAATTAACCTGTTTCGTTTCTCCCTATCATCATTTTGCATAAAGTCCTTCCCTTTCAACATCCTGGTTGTCTTCTTTTGCATATTCTCAATCTTATCCATATCCATGTCAGCCTTAAGGTATAATACTCAGAAGTAGTGCTCCCATCAAGGTAGTGTAGAATGTCAGTATGGCCTCTGTATTCCTGTGTTTGTACAAAATAGGCCCTTCACAAAAGAGAGCAGTTGAGTTCCTTGAATCTCTATGGACATGCAACGTATCACAGAAAGGCAGAGAAAAATGATTTCCATAAAGGGATCAACAAAAGACAAAAGTAACTTAGGCAAGTAAGAGAGAGGTGTTTTTGAACTTGTAAAATGCCTATTATGCTGACTTGTTTAATGATTCACTGAGCTGGTTTGAAAGACAGAATCTGAGGGATTTAAAATATTGCTCCTATTAAGGAGCAATTATTTGTGATTAAATCACTAAGCACTGTGAGTTAAGAAAGAAGACATTTTAACCATCATTGGAGAGGAGGTGAAGGAAAGTTATCAAGTTACAAAAGCGAATTCAGGAAAAGAGGTCTCCATCCTGAAATAATCTGGTGGTGAGGTTTTCTTGTTCCTCCAAAACCATCCTCAAATGATGAGCCTTTGAGTTTATGATAGTCCTAGAACTGGGCTTCTTTGATGACTCTAGAGAAACACGTTAATTTTCTGAGGCTTATGAAGTACTCTAGAAGAGAGACATCTGACTCATAGCCTGAGAACATAAGCATTCCCTAAGGAGTCAGACCAGAACCAAATCGAAATATGTTTAATAGAATAAATTAAAAATAAAATACAATGCAGATAATGCTAAGTTGTAGCTTTTGAAGTCAACATGGAGTAGCTGGGATTAATTTCTATTTGAGTTTAACATCCTTCAATTCAATAAGCATCCATCTGGTGCTATGTTAAGGTTCAATGGCTCTGTCCTAAGGACATAATGATGAAAAACAATCCAATTAATTCCTTTAATGAGCTTGCAGTCTATTGGGAGCAAAATAGCAGATACACAAATAACTATGGTAAAAGGTAGTGAGTAGTAGTGGCAAAGGAGAACTTCAGATTGAATACTCTAGGGAAAAATTAAGGAGAGAAGCAGTAGGGTGGGTGCTGTATCTATTAAAAAAGAAAAAAAGCTTCCTGCTTGTCTTATTTTGGGTGCAGTTCTCCACATAAAAAGATTTGATTATGCTAAGGGATAGGAGATGGTTCTCCTCTGTCTTAATTTAATGGCATCTACTTCCCAAGAGAAATATGAACTCAGCTAGGCAGATTCATCCTGAAAGCCCCTGATGAGTGCCTTTCTCTTTCTTCTTGTATTCTGTTTCCTGTAGTAGATGTCTTGTGGATTCTGCAATGTTCCTTCCAAGTCTTTTCTAGGAACCATAGCAGCAACTTGAAGTGCAGGATGAGGGCAGTGAGAAATCTAGGTCTCTAGAAAGAAGATCAAGCATTCCTGTCTGATTGAATAATGCCAAACAGAGATGTGAAGGTAAAAAAAAAGCTAACTAGTGATCTTGTAAAAAATATTTCATGTCTTGAAGCCTAACTACAAGCCTCCCAGTAGCCTATACTAGTGGTTATAAGTTCTGTTACTTGATTCTATTCTAATTGTTCTCTTAATGTCTATTAGAATTCTTTTAAGCTGAACATCCCTTCTCATGAGTAGAGATAAATTGTAAAATACTATGAAAATATTAGCAACAATTCTTTCATTGCTTTGGCAGTCCAATGTTCATTGTATAGCCAGGAATATTGCATATTATTCTCCCCTTTGGAAGACCCAAACACAAGCCCAAAATATCATGGTGAAAGATTTTTTAAAATTTAAACATTTATTAATATTCATTTTTAACGTGGTTACATGATTCATGCTCCTACTTTCCCCTCCACCCCCCGCACTCCCCCCACACATGGCCAATGCACATTTTCACTGGTTTTGTCATGAGTCCTTGATCAAGACCTATTTCCAAATTGTTGTTAGTTGCATTGGTGTGGTAGTTTCGAGTCCACATCCTTAATCATGTCCACCCCGACCCATGCGTTCAAGCAGTTGTTTTTCTTATATGTTTCCTCTCCCGCAGTCCTTCCTCTGTATGTGGGTAGCATTCTTTACCATAAATCCCTCAGAATTGTCCTGGGTCTTTGCATTGCTGCTGGTACAGAAGCCCATTACATTCGATTTTACCACAGTATATCAGTCTCTGTGTACAATATTCTTCTGGCTCTGCTCCTTTCACTCTGCATCACTTCCTGGAGGTCTCTCCAGTTCGCCTAGAACTCCTCCAGTTTATTATTCCTTTTAGCAAAATAGTATTCCATCACCCGCATATACCACAGTTTGTTCAGCCATTCCCCAATTGAAGGACATACCCTCCTTTTCCAGTTTTTTGCCACCACAAAAAGCGCAGCTATAAATATTTTCGTACAAGTCTGTTTATCTATGATCTCTTTGGGATACAAACCCAACAATGGTATGGCTGGATCAAAGAGCAGGCATTCTTTTATAGCCCTTTGAGTATGATTCCAAATTGCCAGCCAGAATGGCTGGATCAGTTCACAACTCCACCAGCAATGCATTAATGTCCCAATTTTGTCACATCCCCTCCAACATTCATTACTCTCCCCTTCTTTCATTTTAGCCAATCTGCTAGGTGTGAGGTGATACCTCAGAGTTGTTTTGATTTGCATTTCTCTAATTATTAGTGATTTGGAACACTTTCTCATGTGCTTATTGATACTTTAGATTTCTTTACCTGAAAATTGCCTATTCATGTCTCTTGCCCATTTATCAATTGGGGAATGGCTTGATTTTTTATACAATTGCTTGAACTCCTTGTATATTTGAGTAATTAGACCCCTGTCAGAGTTTTTTGTTATAAAGATTTTTTCCCAATTTGTTGTTTCCCTTCTGATTTTGACTACATTGTTTTTGTTTGTACAAAAACTTTTTAGTTTAATATAATCAAAACCATTTAATTTACATTTTGTAATTTTCTCTAACTCTTGCTTGGTTTTAAAATCTTTCTTTTCCCAGAGATCTGATAGGTATACTATTTTGTGTTCACTTAGCTTATTTATAGTTTCCCTCTTTATATTCAGGTCATTCACCCATTCTGAATTTATCTTGGTGTAGGGTGTGAGAAATTGATCTAAACCTAATCTTTCCCATATTGTTTTCCAAATTTCCCAGAAGTTTTTGTCAAATAGTGG
>NC_058131.1:360693307-360693379 GCF_016433145.1 Gracilinanus agilis | reverse complement strand
CAGTTTTTGTCAAATAGTGGATTTTTGTCCCAAAAGTTGGGCTCTTTGGGTTTATCATACACTGTCTTGCTG
>NC_058131.1:360597606-360658318 GCF_016433145.1 Gracilinanus agilis | reverse complement strand
TTCCTTCCTTCCTTCCTTCCTTCCTTCCTTCCTTCCTTCCTTCCTTCCTTCCTTCCTTCCTTTCTTCCTTCCTTCCTTCCTTCCTTCCTTTCTTCCTTTGTTCCTTCCTTCCTCCCTTTTACTGAATCTGTCAAAATAAAAAACAGACTTCTTTCTTTTCTAATCAGTTAGAACCTTCTACAAGGGTCTATTTAATCATTTAGGCTTACAATACTATTCAAGCATTGAGGTTCTTTCAAAAGAGCAAAGTATTTGGAGGAAAATTCACTAGATAGTTAACTTCTTTACTTTGATGAACCCTCATCACCCTAGAAAACTATAAAATCTTCTAGAGATATAGTATTACCCATAATGCTACCCTATCCTACACACAGAGACAGAGACAGATAAACATATACATTCAAAAGGAATCTGTCAAATTTAAAAGATATAAAAGCAGAAAGTTTTGTTTAATGATATTCTGATTATTAATAGCAATTAAAGTATGAGAACCTCCTATTCTTGGGGTGATGCCTTGCTTCAAATTTGGGTATGTTTCCCCCAAAACAGCATATACTTACTAAAAGTATTTGTTACCATTATAGAAATGTCAAGCATAGACTCCAAATCAAAAGGAGATCCTCTATTGATGACAAGATCCTCCACATGTTCCTATTTGTAAGTGATATTTTATTGACTGTATTATGCTTAGGAACTTCGCAAAGAATCTTGAAAGAATTAAAAATATTTGAAAAATGCCTATTATCCAGATTTTGATGAATAACTCGAAGAAATGGTCTATTAACACATGTTAGACAGATTGGATACATAAAGAATTGATCCAATAATTGGCTAAGAGGAGATGAAGCTAAATTGCTTTGGAAAACTACAGTGTTTTTAATGACTGAGTTTCTTGAAATAAAGGCACTTGTTTTGAACATAAAGATTCTTCTACCAATCTATAGCTATAAGTCATGGAATCCTAGAATCACCAAGTATTAAAGATGTGGTTCAACCTAAGGGTAAATGAGAGATATGTATATAGCTTAAGAGTAGACTGTAACAGGCATCAGTGTGCAATCGAAAAAGCAATGGATTTGAAGTCATAAAACTACAAGCAAAGAACCAAACAAGAGCCATAGCAGAAAGGCTATCATCCAAGAGATTTATAATGTGAAAAAAGATTAGCTTTGTAATAATCAGTCAACCAAAAAGTATTTATTAAGAGCCTGTCATGTGCTAAGCAATGGGAATGAAAAGTCATAAAATTCAGCAGGACCCATTGACTGTGGGACAGTTAGGTAGCCTGGTAGAGTGCTGGGCCTGGAGTTGGCAAGACTGATTTTCCTCAGTTCAAATCTTACCTCAGACAATTACTAGCTGTATGACCTGAGCAAATAACTTAACCCTATTTGCCTGAGTTTCCTCATCTGTAAAATGAGCTGAGGAAAGAAATTATAAACTACTCTTAATATCTTTGCCTAAAAAATACCAAATGGAGTCACATAGAGTTGAATATTATTACAATGACAAAACGACAACATAGACAGCCTTCTTTCTTTACCAACATCCACTCAGAAAGGTGTGGTTCCAAAGGTGAGAATGCGGACAACTTGGAAACTGTGACTGGCCCCCATGAAAAGGGGCAGGGACAGGAAACCACCATAAAAGCAATGAAAATCCCGGAGGAGGAGGCTGGTGAAGGAAGCTAGTAGAGAGTGAACAATATTTAGTTAGATAGGTTAATGTCTTTTTCTATCCTTTTGAATTTCTCTACTTTTGCCTCTTTTATAAATAAAAGATTTATAATTTTCATATATGTAGCCAAACCATTAATTTTAACACTTACAAAACTATAAGTATTTTAATGCTGATTCAATACAGGGGCATCTAAGAAAAGTATTCAGTAAAATATTGTTCTGGAACAGGACTGACAAGCCAGTCTACTCTCTAAGGATTGCAGTTAGAACAAAATAAGATAATTATAGATTATCTAACAGGAAGAAGGAAGAAGAAAGAAGAGGAAAAAGAAGAGGAGGAGGGAGAGAAAAAGGAGGAGAGATGTTGATTTAGTTAGACATAATTCTTCTGCCTTCTCATTTGCCATGGTGGTTAGGCCAATGAGCAGTATGTATAAAGCTCGAAAAGTCCTGGAGTCTTTGTATAGTTTTTATACTTTAAGACATAAGGAAGTGTCTTAGTTCTTTGGACAAATTAAACCTTGAGGATAATTTCATTACTTTTCAGTGAAATACTAGCTTGGGGCAGGAATTGTTCCCAACTCAAGTATTACTTGTGAACTTTGATCTCATGAGATGTCTGGACCATATGTTTTAACACTACCATTATGGCTAAGTTTTGCTTCATGTTAACATGAAAAGGAACAAGTTGACGTACCAACAATTTATTTTCACAGCTTGAGTTTTTATTTTCTCTCTTAGTACTGGATTTTGCAAGATAATTTACTTTTAGAAATTGATTGAGCACTTCCAACCCAGAAGTCCCATTTTCATTAATAAAGAGTTTTCTTTGAGTGGTTCAATGAACAGCAGCAGAAGAGGCAATTAAAAAAAACAGTAAAATATTTGTGACAGGAGGAAAATCTTTCTTTAAACTCTACCCCCTCATAATTGTGTAGAATTGAGACTTAGAAGTGATTGTGTACACTGGGTACAATCAGAACAATGGCACAGAACCAGTCAAAGTTCCCTGATTTCCTGCTATCAATTTGAGGGAACAGAGAACTTTAATAGCAAGTCTTAGTACAAAGCTTTATAATAATATTCTATGTCAATATTTTTAAGGTTCTGCAATTAACTCTGAAAGGTAATAAGTCCTCTGTTTTCTTTAGAATTCAGAATTATAGTATTTAAACAACAAAGACTTGTTGTGGCAATTCAAGACTGCAATGAGAAGAAGGCCTGCCGAGCTCTAAGAGAGAGAATTTGGAGTGAAAGCCAGAAATCAATTATGGAGGGTGGAAAGTGCCTTTAAGGGAATTGGATAATTGCTATTAAAATGTATTTTCTAGAAACTTTAAGTAATGCTTAATATTTTCAATTGCAGGATATTAGTTCACAGCATGCTAATGACAAATTGGAGGTTTAGAAAGAGGCTCAACAAGTATGGTGGGGTCATTTCTGGTTAAATTAGTAAGTCAAATTTATATAGCACTTTATTGTTAAAAAGTGCTTTGTGAATATGATCTTAAGATCTGCACAACAGCCCTAGGAGGGAGGCTATATATGTGTTATATGTCATATATTACTAAATGTAAGTAGGTATTCCATTTAAAGATGAGGAAAACAAAGCCGTGATAGGTTAAGTAAGGGTTAACCTCAGGGTCACACAGCTAATGTTCCGTGAGGGGTAGTTCTTTCCCTTGTAAAATGAGGAAGTTGGATTTGAGGACTCTCCTGGCTTTAGTTTTCTGTCTAAATTTTCAACCTCTCAGAGGTGGCATTCAAGCCATACTCTTTCAGCTCCAAAGTCTGTGTACTTTTCACAGTCAACCAATAAGTTAACAGCAAAATAAAGGAATTGTTCTAGATATTTTTAAGTCCCTTCTAGCTCTTTCATTTTATGATGTAATGATTCTAAATTTCTATTTGATTGCTATGATGGGCCTAATTGGCAATATAGGTGATGCAATAAAGATACAAGATGTAATCATTGTACGTTTATTACCCCACAGTCTCCCATAAGATTGACTGACCCACATTCTTTTTCAATCTTGCATGTCTTTGATGATGATGATGCCTTTTTTTTGCTAACAGGCTGTGACTTCCTTCCTTACTACCTGTCATCTTGTCTTCATCCTGTGGGGTGAGGATGGAGTGAGGTGGTTCCTGATGTTTTTACTCTGGAGACTAAGATATTCCAATCCAGTATCTCTGGTGTCCCATTTAACTGGGCTAGTTCATTTTTTAAATTACCATGCTCTAGATGTTGGCAAAATACTTCTTTTCCAATTGCATTCATTGAAATTCATTGCCTAAGGTTATCCTTAGACCCAAACCACAGGCATCAGTTGGACTCTGTAGATTTGACTTTCTTCCCTTCCTCATAAACCAATTAAAATCAGGAGAAAGCTGAAGCAAATGGAAAGCAAAAGGGGCTTTAATTTGCTATTGCTTTTGGAGCCAGGTCTTGCTGATTTTATGAAAAGACAGATTGAACTGGCTCTGTGGAATGTTCCAAAGAAGAAGACAACACTGGCAACCTTTGAATCCACCAGGCTGACAGAGCCTGAGGAAAAGCACACACATTCCCAGATGAGAGACATGACCAAGCTCTTTGCACAGGAGCTGGATGGCAGGTCATTTAACATTGATTTGGTTGGGGCAAGGCTGAAGCTGAAGAGTATTTCAGTTTGCTTTTTAAATGGAACATAGAAAACACTGGAATTGATGCCAAATGTGTACTTGCACGCGCGCGTGTGTGTGTGTGTGTCTGTGTGTGTGTGTGTGTGTCTGACAAGTATGTTATAGCTTGGTATTTTGGGTAGTAGTAGTAGTAGGGGAACTGTTCCTATGAACTAGTGAAGGCAATCATATGGATAGCCTGGGGGTAGCTAATTAAAATAATAATTTAGTATTTACATAGTGCTTTAAGGTTTACAAAGTATTTCTGATATCTCAATTGATCTCCTGAAAAACCTTATGAGATATGTAGTATTATCATCTCCATTTTAGAGATGAGGAAACTGAGGCGCAAAGAAGTTAAGGGACACAGAGCCATTAAGTATGTGAGGCAGAATTTGAACTTAAGTCTTGTCTCCAAAACCAATACTTTCTTCACTGCCCTGCTTGCCTCCCAGGAAGACTAACTCTTAAGTTTATAAATATTGGATTATTAACATAACTTGTTATCTTTGTCCTTTCTCTAGCTTCTACTCAGCTGCTAAAGCAAATTTCCTAAAGTTCATCTGATTATGTTATTCACTTACTCAGTAAACTCTACTGGCTCCCTCTCTATTACTTTTAGGATAAAATATAAAATCTTCTGTTTGGTATTCAAAGTCCTCTGTTACCTCCCTTCCAGTCACAATCTTTTCAGTTTTCTCACACACTCTTCCTCACACAATACTCTGATCCAGCTTTTGGGCTGTTCCTTGATCGAGATACTCCATGTCCTGATTCTGGGCATTTTTAGCCACTGTATCTCATGTCTGGAATGTTCTTTGTTATCTTTGTCTCCTGACTTCCCTTATTTTCTTTAAATCTCAGCTAAAATTCTGCCTTCTATAAAAAGACTTTCCTGATCCCCTTTCTTTCTAGTACCTTCTCTCTCTTAATTCCATTTTATCCTAAAGATATAGGATATATCCTCTAGGTAGATGGATATAGATGATATAGATAAATCTTGTTTGTACATAGTAATTTGCATGTTTTCCTCCATTAAAATGTAAGCTCCTTGAAGGCAGGCACTGACTTAGCACATTGGTGGTGCTTAGTAAATGTTTGATGACTAGCTTTTATTGTCAGGATCAAATATAAAACCCAGTCTGGCTTTGAAATCTTTTCACAATCTTTTCATTTCCTTGATGTTCAGCCATTTCAGTTGTATCTGATTCTTCATGACTCCAGACCCACACTCTATTCACTGTATTCCTAGCTACCTAATAATTTCCCACCTTTCTATTATTGCAACCTACTCTGCCTATACTTTGTGATACAAGAACAACAGCCTTCTCATTGTTCCTCACCCAAAATACTCCATCTCCCAAGCTTGGGCCTTTGCATTAGTTAACCTTCATCTCTAAAATAGTCTCCCTCCTCATTTCTCCCTCCTATAAGGATAAAAAATAATTATGACTGAGATAAATATATATATTAGTATTTTAATTAAAGCCATGCTGATAGATAAAGTCATTAGACCACGCGCTTGTAAGAATTCAAAACTGCTGCCCACGCCATTATTGTCTCCCGTCTCTTCCCGAGTCTGCTGGCCAAGAGGCCACTCCCCCCTAACCCAGAAGATTTAAACTGTTCTGTGTGGAGACGTAGGCATCCCCATGCCCAAAGAACCGGAAACGGAAACCCGTTGGACCACGGGAAATGTAGTTTGATAATTTCCACGTGTCCATAGAAAATATATATACTTTTAGATGGCATCTCCCAAATTTCACTTTTACACTCCTAACTTTCCTGACTTCCTTTTACACTAATTTCAAATGCTATCTTCTACAAGGGTATTTTCTTGGTTCCTCTCCAACTTATTCACCCTTATTGCTAGTACCTTCAATTTGAGATGACTTACCATTTACCTTGCATAGACTTGGGTGTACATAGTTGTCTTCAGGTTGATTTTAGACCATTAGAACATGAGCTTCACAAGAGAAGTCTATGTTTTTGCCTTTGTATCACCAATGCTTAATAAATGCTTGTCTACTAACTGATCAAATCAGAAGCATGATGGCAACCATATGTGTCAAAAAAAGATGTCTCTATGCAGCTTTAAAGCTGGAAAAGTTTATATACGTTATCTGTGAAGATAGGATTAACTCTCCCCTTGTCTATTTTTAGCTAATCAAATCAAGAACTTAAAGTGCCCCTACTTACCATTAAGTATGAGAGTTCATAAGTCGCTTACTAGAGTAAGTGACAACTCCAAAGGCCACTGTCCCCCCCCCCCTCCCTTGGGCAATTCTAGGCAAATTGAAAGACTGTCATTGGTTTCTTTGAAGAAGGAGGAGTGACAGCAAGTAACGTGAAAAAAAAGGATATAAAAAGAGATCAACATGGTCTAGCATTCATTCCTTTCCTGGCTTCTGGAGAGATTGATTCTGGAGATTGATTCCCTTCTTGGAATTTGGAGAGATTGGTTCCAGAGGTTTCTTTCCTGGCTTGAAGGAGACCTTTTCCCCTGGATCCTGTGTTGGCTTCCTGGGTGAGTGACTAAGATTCCTGCCTTGGTTTTGGAGGAGGCCATGTTGGTGGAACCTTGGCTGAAGACACCTCTGGGACTTCTGACTGAGAATTACTAGGAAATCCACATGGAGACAAAGTCTTGGGGAGGCCCTGACTGCTCTGAGCCTGGAGTCTCAGGAGAAGGGCTGGTAGGCTTATTAGAATCTGGCTCTTTATCTACATTTTCCCACTTTCACTCTTTCCACCTCTTTGTAAATAAAGTTGCTAAACGTCCTTTTGAAACAAGCTATAATATTTTTAAATCGGCAACCACAATGTTACTTTAGAATTCTCATATTTAGCATAAAACCTAAATTTAAACTCTTACATATTCCAGGTGAGCTCATAACAACCCTGTTAGGTGAGTGGGATAGAGACAAGGACTGGATCCATGATTTCTTTGATAAAGGGAACTCCAAGTGGGGCACTTCCTTCTTCAGCAAAGGTCAGCACTCTATAATCTGAGCAAGTTAAGCTGCCTAGAAGACTGACCACTCATTAAAGGGACTATCTTTGGGCTCACCCAAACAGCATGTTTTACAGCCAGGACTAGAAACCAGATCTTCCTACTTCTGAGGTCAATCCTCAGTCCACTATACCACAGCTGCTTCTCTAACATGGAAGTACTGTTGGCATTATTATGATCATTTTACTAATGAAGAAATTAAGGCTAGACAACTTTGTCTTTATGATCACACAACTAGTTAAGAGTCAAAAACAGGGGGCAGTTAGATAGCACAGTGGAAAGAGCAGCTAGGTCAGCAGGACCTAGGTTCTAGATACTTTCTAGTGTACATAGTGCTATGTCACTATATACAAGTCATTTAACCCCAATTGCCTAGACCTTGCTGTTCTTCTTAGAATTAATAGTAAGACGGAAGAAAAGGTTAAAAAAAAAGAATTAGAGGCAGGATATGAACTTAAATAGTAATGATTCCAGGTCTAACATACTGTCTACTATGGCACACTGCTTAAGGAGGCCCCCAAGGAGCAGTGAAAATCTCTGTGGCTTTAAAATCTGGTTCCTTCCTGGCTTCTACTTCCTATGACTTCTGTGATATTAAGCGAATCAGTTCCCCAGGCTCTTCTCTGTGAATTGAGGGAGTTAGACTCTATGATCTCTAAGGTTGTTTCAAATACAAACATACAAAAAAAGAAAAACCTAACGTTAAACTAATCGTGTTTCTCAATGATAATGTTGCTTAGTCACTCAGTTATGCCTGACTCTTCATGACCCCATCTGGGGTTTCCTTCGCAAGGTAATGGAGTGGTTGATTATTTCCTTCTCCAGCTTGTTTTATACATGAGGAAACTGAATCAAACAGGGTTAAGTGACTTGCCCAGGGTCACACAGCTAGGAAGTGTCTGAATCCAGATTTGAATTCACCTCCTTCTGACTGACACTGATTGAGACCTAATAACACTTTGTAGTTATTTTTTAAAATTATAATCAGATTAAGTAAATGATATATTCAAAGGATTTCTAAAAGCCTCTGAATTTCATTTTTTAAGATTTCCAAAGAATCAAATAGTTTCAAGATGTAGAAAGGTCTAGAAAAGTCACTTAGTCCAACTTCTGCTCAAACAAGAATCTTCTCTATCCTCTTCTAACAAATGGTCCATCTCCTTGAAGACAGCTGGCAATAGAAAACACTCTTCTCAAGGCAGTTTATTCCATTTTTAGTTCTAATAGTTATCAAGTTTTTCCTTTTCTGCCACTTCCCTTTATTCTTTTTAGTTCTCTGGGGCCAACCCTTTTGACCTACCCTCAGCCCCCCAAAAATCTAATCTCCCTTCCCCATGACAGTCTTTATATAATTAAAGACAATTCATTATAATACCTTACTTACTCTTTTTTCCAGGCTAAATGATCTCAATTCCTTTAACCGATCTTCATAAAGACATGCCCTTTAATTTCTTCAACAGGCTGGTGACCCCGTTCTGGATACACACGCATTTGTTAATGTCATTCTTAAAACATGATGTCTTAACTTATGATAATACTCCATATGGAGTCTGACCGGGCAGAAGACAACAAAGAGCTTCAATTAATCAGGCATTTAAGTACTTGCTATGTGTCAAAAATCAGAAATACAGAGCCAAAAAAAATAATTATGTTCATTTGGTTTCTGGATTTGTTTTAGGAGATATACTCATAAGTATTTTATTCTATTTTTGGTTAATTAAGTTGTTTTTTTTCTTAAGTTGTTACATTGTAACATCGATTAGATTGACATTGTTAGTGGTATATAAAAATGCTGATGATTTATGTGGGGTTATTTTATATCTGACATGCAATCTGGAAAAAGTTGAAAATTTTTTTAAAAGGCAAAAACAAAACAGTCCTTACTCCCAAGGAGTTTCCAGTCCATCACCTCCCTTGTTCTGAAAGCTTTTCTAAGAGTAGCCTAAGATCTCAGTGTTAGTCTACCAAGAATTTGAATTCGAAAGATACATTCTTCTTTTTCCTTCTTCAATGCTGAAAGATACCTACTAGATTTCAAAGTAATGAAAACATAAACCTAGAAAGACTCAACAGAAATCTCTCCCTGTTCTCCCATTTTGCAGAAACAGTGGCAAAATGTGCTTAAGTGACTTGTCTAAGGTCATACTATCAGCAGATTTTTCTTCTTGTACTTCATCTACCAGTGTCTTAACTGAGCCCCTTCATATTTGTAATCAGTTATGTTCTCTAGCTACTAATGAAATCCTCTATTCCTTTTTTTTTTTTCAGAAATATATCTCTCTTCCAGTTGGGACATTTTTTGTTCTGTGTTTGAGCAGCCCTTCCAACTCTTACCTTCTATGATTTGGGAGTTGGTAAAGAGTACTATAGACAAAAACACTGTTTCTTTTTGGGCATCATTCTTTCTCTAAATATTTTTTATCTTTACCATTATTTCTGCAGACTCTAAAAAAGGTCAATGATTAGATTTCTTACATTTATACTTTTCTAAGAGTTTGCATTTGTTTGAAAATCATCATGACTTAGTAGATAAGGTGCTAGATATGAGAGTCAGATAGATCTTGGTTTAAATTCTACTTTGGACACTGAGGAAACTAGATGGCACAGTGAATAGATCCTAGAGTCAGGAAGTCCTGTGTTCAAATCCACTGTTTACAGATGTAAGGAAGCTCAGTTAAGACAAAAGGTAAGTGGTAAATCACTGAGAGATAAATCACATAACAAATAAAGATCTGCTGATTACTTAGCTTAGGGTAAGTCACTTGATTTTTTAAATAGTTCCTGCATATATAAAATGAGAGGATGGGCAAAGATAATTGTTGAGTCTTTCTAGCTTTATGTTTTCACTACCCTGAAATCTGTAAACTGCTTAGTATATAGTAGGATGAATATGATCCTTGAAACTATTATTATTAACTGGGTGACTGCGGACAAGCCATTTAATCTCCATTTCCTTCTCTGTAAGATGAGGAAAATGTAAAAATGGCATGTAGCTTCCAAGGGTTGTTGTGAGTATCAAATGAGATGATATTTGTAAATCACTTAGCACAGTGCCTGGTACATACTTGGTACAATACTAAGCACTATATAAATACTGATAATTATTATTATTGACTGTATGACCCAGAAATTGTTTTAAGGATCAAATGAGATATTTGTAAATCCTTTAGCATGATGTCTGGCACATAGTAGATACTCTATGAATGCTAATTACTATAGTTGTCATTATTACCAACCATATGATTCTGGGCAAGTCATTTAACTTCTCTGTGCCTCAGTCTCCTCTTCTGTCAAATGGGAGAGTTGGGCTTGATGGTCCTTAAGGTGCTTTCCAGTTCTAAGTCCACGATCTTTACAAACACTGTGTGAGACAAAGAGAATAGGAATTGCCTTCTTTTGTCAGATAAGGAACCTGAGATAGATGAAGAAAGCATTCAATCGTACACTTCAGTAGCAGGAGAAAGCCTAGCACCCAGGTCTTCTGCCACCTTCCTAGACCAATTCTTCTTCTGTGTCACCAGATTCACTCCTCTCTTGTTTTTTCAGAGTACATAGAGCTTTCTGTTCCAGGTACTGACCAATTGCACTTTCTCCTTCTATGGCAGACAGTGGGAAGTATCCAAGCTAATGCTCTAAATGTCTCCTCTCCTGCCAGCTTAGAAAATTTCCCAAAGTGCTCTTGGTTAATCTTAGCACACCATCTCCCAGGAGGGAGCAGTATAGAGAAGCTGCTTTAACAGTCTAAGTAGGCATCATTTTCTTGGGGTGAGTCAGAATGGCCTCAAAGTGAGTCACCCAGCACTCTGGCAAAGTGAGTCAGTGGAACCTGGTATTAGGTTTGTATTCCATTCTGAGGAGTACCTTCCTCAGGGTCTGTAGCCTTAGAAGGCTCCTGAAAAGGTCATAGGGCATTGCTTTGAAAGCAGAAACAGAAATTGTATTAGAGAAAATAT
Source organism: Gracilinanus agilis (assembly GCF_016433145.1). Lineage (NCBI taxonomy): Eukaryota > Metazoa > Chordata > Mammalia > Didelphimorphia > Didelphidae > Gracilinanus > Gracilinanus agilis. Next base: position 360,647,009 of record NC_058131.1, on the reverse strand, counting down.
GACATTTAATCAGAGGACTTGGGTTCAAATCCCAGTTCTACCACTTTTTAATTCTGTGTGTCCTTGGGCAAATCACCTCAGTTTCTTCATTCAATTCAATTCCCTTTCTTTCAAGTTGTTAAAATGTACAAGGGATTGTGCCAGGTGCTTGAATCACAAAAACAAAAAAAAAGCAAAATGGTCCTTATAGGTTAGGGAAAGAATTTGTATTCTAGTAGGATGAGGATGAGAATAGAAAAAAAGATACAAATAAATACTTTAGTGGCTTAAAACTGCACAAAGATTTTGGCATATCATATATACCTAACCTTTGTGTTTACTTAGATCCTCACATATACTTATGTATATTTTCAAAACTTTTTAAGAGGGAGAGAATATTAATAACGGGAAAAGACTTTGAGTGTATCCTATAAGGGTTAAAAATTAAAGGTTAGACTAAACATATAAAAATGTGGTCACTAAAAATATATTGCTCAAGTCAGAATGACTTTTTGTGGCAATTTATTTACAAAAAGGAGAAAGAGTGAAAGAAAGGGTTGTGTAAATGGAATTAGGTTACCCTCATCCATTCTTTAGACTTTAGCCACCAGGAATAATGTCACCCCATCCAACTTAGAATTAAGTGGGGAGGGGGAGATTTGTGATCCACATGTGATAGTAAGTGACAAATCAAAAACAAAGGACTGCCCAGGGCAGTCCAAAACAGTGTCAAGGCTGTCATTTGTCCACTTGAAATTGGAGGAGGACGCAGGAAGTGACAAAAGATTCTATCTTTTAAATATGATGGTAACTTCCTGTGGAGGCAGTTGGAGCTTTGAACTTGGTGTGGAAGGATCTCTGGTGAGACCTCAGACTGCTTCCCTTTGAATTGTCACGTGGGTAAGTTAGGCTGATTCTCTTTTTCTTCCCTTGACATTTCTGGAGGAGGCCTCTCTTCTTAGAGGAGGCCGTGTGGCTAGAAGCCTTGTTTAATTAACCTTTGTGCTCCTCTGCTGGGGCCTCTAAATCCCTACCTGGTTTGGGCCTCTGGTCTGGGCCAGAGTTTCTCTCTCTCAATTTCCCTACCTTCAACCTTCCTAATTTTAAATAAACCACCGTAAAAGTCACCCTGACTTGGGTCTATTTTATTTTGAAATCGAGTTAATCAATTTCTGGCGACCATACCTTAAATATTTAGTCCAACCATAATAATTCCCATTTTCCCCTTTTATAGGTTAATGTGAGAGAGAGAGTGTGTAGATAATTACTCTGGCCTGGTTTGAACCAGGCAGGGCTTCAGAGGCCCCAGCAAAGGGGTCCCAGAGGTAAACTATACAAGGGTTCCAACCATGAGCTCTTCTCCAAAACAGAGGCCTCTCTGGAGGCTAGTTCCTCTAGAAAGCAAGGAAAAGGAGTCAGCTTTTTCACTCACTCACATGGTAGTTCAAAGGGAGATATTCAAGATCAGTGTCACTAATTTTCAGAGCCTCAGATTCATAAAGCAGATCCTTTACCAGCCTCCAACTTGAACTTGAACTCCAACTCCAACTCCGAACTTTGAAGAACTGACTCCACAGGAAGTTGCTGGTATTTTTAAAGATGCTTCTTTGTGTCACTTCCTGTGCATTCCTTCCACTTTACATGGATCGATTGTACCTTTAACTTTGCTTAGGCCTGCCCAGGGAGCAGTCAGTTGTTTCTGATTTATCACCCAATATAGCACACATGGGTCACAGACCTCTCCATACTTAAGGATAAGTAGGGTGTATATGCTTCTGGTGATTAAATCTAAAAGTAGTCGAGGGGAGAGTTAATCCCATCTTCACAATCCTCATTTCATGGAATAAAGGGGTTCTTATTTTAAACATTTAATTTAAATCTAAGATTTTAAGATCTTATTTTAAAGCCCTTCTCTCTCTCTCTCTCAATCTCTCTCTCTTTATCTCTCTCTTTATCTCTGTGTCTGTGTGTCTGTCTAACTCTCACTTTATCCCATGATAAACTGTTAGATAACTCAGAGTCTATTTAAATTACCCTTTCTTTCCATTTTATTCTGCCTCCCTTCCCAGTTTCTTACTGAGAAAACTAAAGCCCAAAGAAGGAAAGAGACTTGCTTTAAAACAGCTAATTAGCAGCAATGGCATTCATCTCTTCACAATTATTTCTTCCTAGGATTATTGTCATAAAATGAGCCTTGTGATCAACCAGCTATTAACTCACCTAGCTAATGAATTTGTAAGAAATTAAGTGACCACATTTCTGATGTATTTATGTTCCCACAACTGACTCAGGTCATAGTGTGATCTAGAAGAAAGAGCTCTGTACTTGAGGTTAGAAAACGTGGGTTCAAATCTTGGATTTGCCACATGCTGGCTGTGCAATCACAGACAAGTTACTTAAGTTTTATGAGTCAACAAATGTTTAGCAAGTCATTACCATGAAGGGACAAGCATTGCACTAAATGTTACTAATAAAAAGAAGGACAAAAACAAGTTTATATTCTCAAGGATTTCACATTCTAGAGACGACATCTGGACTTTTCAGATAACTCTCCACTTTGTATTTGGGTTGAACTCAATGAAATATAATAATACTACTGCTCCTGATACTTCCTAATAGATATCTCCACCTCCTTTTTCTAGCATCTTTTCATGTATTCTCTTCCCTCATAAGATTGTAAGCTCTTTGAAGGCAAGGACTATTTTTCTTTTTCTTATTTGACTCCCTAGCTCTTAGCACAGTCTCTGGCATGTAGTTGGAGCTTAATAAATGTTTACTGAATTATTGAATTGAGTTAGAGACAACATACAAACAATTAAGTATAAACCAGGTAAGTATACAATGAATTGGAGTTCATGTCAGAGATAGTATTAAGACTATGGAGGACTGAGAAAGATTTCTTGTAGAAGAAATTATTTTAGCTGGAATTTGCAATAAGTCAGGAAGGCCAAGGAGTAGACACAAGGATAGAAATCATTCCAGGTGTGAGGAGAGTCAGTGAAAATTCATGAAATTGGAATATGGAGTTGTTTGTATGAGGATCAACAAAGATGCAAGTGTCACTGCAGAATACATGGAAGAGAGTAAATATATTTTAAAATGGAAAAGTAAGTAGGAGTAAAGTAATGAAGGACTTTTAAAGTCAAACAGAGAATTTTATATTTAATTTTATTTATTTATTCATTCATTTATCTATGTATCTATAAATAAACCCTTACCTACCATCTCAGAATCAATACTGTGTATTAGTTTCAAGGCAGAAGATCTGAAAGGTCTAGGCAATTGGGGGTAAGTGACTTGCCTAGAGTCACACAGCTAGGAAGTGTTTAAGGCCAGATTTGAATCTACCGCCTCCTGTCTCTAAGCCTGGCTCTCAATCCACTGAGCCACCAGCTGCCCTCTGAGAATTTTATAATTTATCCTAAAGCTGACAGGGAGCTTCTGGAATTTATTGATTAGGGGAGGGGATGGAATGTCACATGGACATGGCCTTTAGGAATATCACTTTGGCAATTGAGTAGAGGATGGATGAGAGACTTGTGGAAGGTAGACCAACCAATAGGCTGTTGTAATAGTGGAAGCACAAGGTGATGAGAGCTTCATTAGAGTGGTGACAGAGAATGGACTACATATGAAAGATTTAATGTTGGGGGAATTGAGAGCATTGGGATACGTGGTGAGAGAGAGAGTGAAAAGTTGAGGATGGCACCTAGATTTTCCAACTCAACAAACATTAATTTAAAAGTATTTACTATGGCAGGGACCTTTGTTGATTTGACCATAATTCAGAGACCAACTTTTTAATCATCAAAACCCTTACACTGTTATGGTTATGCACCATTTCCTTTCTTGATTGCTGATATAACTCATGATGTCCTTCCCAGAGAGCTTAGAGAATATATCTGGCAAACTGCAGGAAAGACCAATCTTCAGCTATTTTCCATATTTCTAACCCTTACTTTCTGTCTTAGAATCAATAATATATATTGGTTCCAAAGCAAAATAGCAGCAAGGGCTAGGAAATGGGGGTTAAATGACTTGTCCAGGGTCACAGCTAGGAAGTGCTTCAGGCCATATTTGAACCCAGAACATCCTGTCCCTAGGCCTGGCTTTCAATTCATTGAGTCACTTAACTGCCCTCTGCATTAAAAATATATATATACTCATTATATATATATATATATATATGTGTGTGTGTGTGTGTGTGTGTGTGTGTGTGTGTGTGTGTGTGTGTACATATATATTTGTTTTTCTCATTAACACATATTTCTTTTGTCTCTTCATTTACCTAATTGAACTATCAAAAAATAAAAGGAAAGAAAATACTTATAAATATATGCATGGTCAAGCAAAACAAATTCTCTCATTGACCATGGTCCAAAAACATATGTACCATTTGCCATTTTAAATGCATCAACTCCCTCACAAAAGGAGAATACTTTATTGTTGATCTTCTGAAACCATGACTTGGCATTGCATTGATCAGAGTTCTAAAGAATTTCAATGTTTTTTTTTTTTATATTATTTGTACGCATTGTTCTCCTAGTTCAGCTCACTTCCACTCTGCAACAGTTCATAGACAGCTTCCTAGTTTTCTTTGAAATTCTCCATTTTGTCATTTCTTAGGTTCTATATTCCATTACATTCAAACACTATACTAAGTGTGTTCCCCTTTAGTTTCCAGTTTAGTGCTACTATGAAAAGATGTGCTATAAATATTTTTGTACATCTGGATCCTTTTCTTCTTTCTTTGTTCTGGGGATATATGCTGAATTATCTTTGCTATCTGTATAGTTGATGCACTTGAAAAGCCAGATAAAATGAGAGTCATATCACCATATCTGGCCCTTTTAAAAAATCATGCCAGAATATACCAAAAATGTAACCTCTGTTGAGGTCTCATATAATGGAAGTTTAACAGTATTTTTAGGGATAGCTAGGTGGTATAGTGGATAGAGTACCAGGCCCGGAGTCAGCAATACTCATTTTCCTCAGTTCAAATCTGACTTCAGATATTTACTAGCTGTGTGACCCTAGGACAAGTCACTCTTCCTTGCTGGCCTCAGTTTCCTCATTTGTAAAAATGAACTAGAGAAGTAAATGGCAAACCACTCTATGATCTTTGCAGAAAAAACTCAAAATAGGATGATGAAGTCAGACATGAGTGAAATGATTGAACAACAACAAAACCATCCCTGTCCTGTTAGGCAGGATATAGATATAGATAGATATAGATTAGAGATATAGTGCCTCCTGGACAATGCTTCTATTTGATGTATCTAGTCCATTAGACTGTGAACTGCTTGAAAACAGGAAGAGTATGTGTTTTTGTTTGTTTCCTGTCTTCCTTTGTATCTCTAGTGTTTAACTCACTGTGCCTAAAGATTGAGAATGTATGAAGGGTAATAGTGTGGAGGGAGAGGCAGATATATATGCTATGAGAGCAAGACTTCATCAAGGGTTAAAAACATAGGAGAGATTTACAACCCCTAGGAATGATTTTAGTGTAGAATAGATTCATATGACCTCCTGAGCCTCTTTCCAATGGACAGATTCTTTAAAAAGGCACTGCTATACCAGATAATTTGTATCCTATTTGTTCTACTTAACTAGTTGTTTGGACACATTAATACTTTTTATAATGACTGATACATTAGGAAATTATAAAACTCCACTTCCTTGTTCTAATACTGGAAAAACGCTGGGTATATAGCTTTGAAAAAGAGAATGACTCATCTTCCATGGCTTCTCAAATAGGGCACAAGGCAGTTATAGCAATTTGAAGCCTTTGGAAGAAAGGTATTACTGAAGTGCCTGGTCATAATTATAATTGCCATCATCATCATTCAAACTCATCCAGAACAAAAATGCTAATGTTCCTTATTCTAGCAATATCATTGTTCATTTGCATAAATACTGTAGCTCCGTAATCAGGTTTCTTGTACTTTTATCTTTTTTTTCCCCTGAGATATGGACATTAAATACAAGATATTTTTTCTTTTTTTTCATTAGACATTTTTGCCCTCCTCTAAATGAATCAAAGATTCACCTTTTTCAGTGCTCCAAATCCATCATGAACCAACAAAATGGGAAAGCTTAAAGTTAAAAATTTGATTTTTTCAGGAGGATAATTAGAAGGATTATTTTTTAAAAAAAATAAGTGGGACGGGGGCAGCTGGGTAGCTCAGTGGATTGAGAGTCAGGCCTAGAGATGGGAGGTCCTAGGTTCAAATCCGACCTCAGACACTTCCCAAGCACAGGCTCAGACTCGGATCCTGAGCGCAGGCATAGACCTTGAGTGGGGACCCAGTGCAGAGGGGTGTGACCCTGGGCAAGTCACTTGACCCCCATTGCCCACCCTTACCACTCTTCCACCTAGGAGCCAATACACAGAAGTTAAGGGTTTAAAAAAAATAAGTGGGACCCCTAATTTATATTTTAATACAACTCACTCCACCAAAAGTGGTAGAATTCCACTAAGGAATTATTAGCACACTCAGACTCATTTTCCTTTTTTAATATCAACCAGTTAGGATTTAAAAAAAGCAAATAAGCCCTTCTTTGGCTTCAGACAAATTTTTTGAATATTTGAAAATGTATCTAGAGAAAAGGATCATAGCTCTAGAGCTGGAGGGTATATCATAAACCTCCTAATATGAATATGGAAATGATCCTCTCTGTGGAAATTGGGGAAGTAATATGACTTATCCAAGGTCACACATGTCAAAAGCAAGAAGGAAGGAAGGAGGGAAGGGAGGGAGAGAAGGAGGGAGCAAAGGAAGGGAGGAAGGAAGGAAGGAAGGAAAGAAGGAAGGAAGGAAGGAAGGAAGGAAGGAAGGAAGGAAGGAAGGAAAAAAAAAGGAATCTTGCTATTGTCTAGTCAGATTTGAACTCAGGAATAAAAGACTTCCTGACTCTAGATCTGGCACTCTATCCACTGTACCACCTAACTGCCTTTTTAATACTTGAAAATACCTATTGTTCCTCCTCTTATCCCCAGAATTTTCTCTTCTGAGTTAAATATCCTCAGTTCCTTCATATGAAATAATGTTTCAAACCATTTCCTATCTCAATTGACTTTTTTTTAAAGTAAGTGTTCTTCACTCTACTGCAAATATGAATAACATGGAAATAGGTTTTGAACAATGATACAGGGATAACTGAGTGGAACTACTTGTCATCTTCGCAAGGGGAGTAAGAAAGAGCAGGGGGAGAGGGGTGGGATGAATGAATCATGTAACTATGGAAAAAAATCCTAAATTTAAAAAAAAATAAAGAAGTGTTTTTTTTTAAACCATTAACTTCTGTGTATTGGCTCCTAGGTGGAAGAGTGGTAAGGGTGGGCAATGGGGGTCAAGTGACTTGCCCAGTGTCACACAGCTGGGAAGTGTCCGAGGCTGGCTTTGAACCTATCCCATCTCTAGGCCTGGCTCTCAATCCACTTGGCTACCCAGCTGCCCCCTAAGAAGTGTTCTTAATCTGGGGTCTATGCATAGGTTTCAGATAGTCTCTGAACTTGAAAGAGGAAAAACCATGCATCTTAATTTTCACTAACTTATAATTGAAATTTAATATATTTCCCTCAATTATTAAAAAACATTATTCTGAGAACTGATTTTATAGGCTTCACCAAATTGCCCAAGGCGTTCATAACACATAAAAGGTTAAGAACTCCTGTTCTAGAATGTTACATATCTAGTTAATGCCAGAGATGGAACTAGATCCAAGATCATAACTCCTTGTCAGGTACACTTTGGGGTTATATATTAATATCCATAATCATAACTGAAAGACACAAGTTCAATTTTTTGACTGGCAGAGTGCTGAGCCTGGAGTTAGGAAGATCTGAGTTTAAATCCAGCTTGACATTAATTAGAGGATAAGAATAATATGTTACCTTGCAAGCTTACTATGAGAATCAAATGAGTTAATATTTATAAAGTGCTTAGCACAATTCCTGGCACACTGTAGGCATTATACAAATGCTCATTCCCTTCCTTTTGGGTAATATCTGAAAGTCTAGATATGGATCCATCACAAAAGGCAGTGTTGTCCAGATGTAGTAAAGTCATAGAGACCTAGGTTCAAATTCTGCCCTGAATGCTTATTAGCTGTGTGACCCTAGGTAAATTACTTAATCTCTCAGTGAGGATAAAAAGAGTACCCACTTCACCAGTTTATTATGAGTATCAAATAAGATAATATTGGTTATCCCTTTATAAACCTTCAAATGATAATATAAACCAGTCCTTCTTAATAAAATGTTCCATATTAACAGTAGATGAGCTCCACAACTGCTAACCCAAGCATTAGTGGATTATGAACTGTTGTCCTTTGAGGTTTTATTTATAACAACTATTTAATTTCCATGATTTATTTAGAAAGCAAATTCAACTGCCTGCTAAAGAAGAATTTTAAAAAATGTTTTACAACAAACGAGGTTGAAATAACACCCTATTTGAAAAATAGTCCTAACATGTTGACACCAATATGTGCTAAGAACATTACCACTTTCTTGCTCTTACAGGAACCAAGAAATTCTGATGGTGAAATTAGAAAAGAAGGTTAATAAGAGTTTTTATACAAAATGGGATATTGACTTAACCTCTTGGCAACTAATTAAATAGTTTCAAGTCTAGAAGTAATACTGCAAATGTCTCTTGACCAAAAAGCCTTTTCTTTTTGACAAGCAAACAGATAGTAAGAAAAGGTAAGACTCAGATCACCTTTGTACACATGAACCATTTTCTGAAGCCACTTTGGATGGTTAATACTCTGCTATTACAAAATCTGGTTGTGGTGCTGTGGAGATAAATTTGACAATATTATACATGAAACAATTAAAGAATATTATTACAGCCATATCTAAAGTATCACTAACTTTGATCCTTCCTATAATAATTGTTGCAAAGGCAGAAAAGCAAGAAATGAATGAGGGCTAGAATTATAGGCTGGATAGTGAGGAATTTCTTTTTTTAAAAACATTTATTAATATTTATTTTTTAGAAAAATTAACATGGTTACATAATTCATGCTCTTACTTTCCCCTTCACCCCCTGAGCTCCCCCCCCCATGGCTGATGCATATTTCCGCTGGTTTTAATATGTGTCATTGATCAAGACCTATTTCCAAATTGTTTATAGTTGCATTGGTGTGGGAGTTTCGAGTCTACATCCCCAATCATGTCCACCTCAACCCATGTGTTCAAGCAGTTGTTTTTCTTCTGTTTCCACTCCTGTAGTTCTTCCTCTGAATGTAGGTAGTGTTCTTTTCCATATATCCCTCAGAATTGTCCTGGGTCATTGCATTGCTGCTAGTCCAGATGTCCATTATATTCAATTTTACCACAGTGTATTGGTCTCTGTGTACAATGTTCTTCTGGCTCTGCATCAATTCCTGGAGGTCTTTCCAGTTCACATGGAATTCCTCCAGTTTATTATTCCTTTGAGCACAATAGTATTCCATCACTAGCATATACCACAATTTGTTCAGCCATTCCCAATTGAAGGACATACCCTCATTTTCCAGTTTTTTTGCTAAATCACCAGAAGCAAGGCAAACAGAAGCTCTCCATCAGTAAATAATGTAGAAAAAATAAACAGTAAAAAAGCCCTTACTGTGTGTTGGGCATTATACTAGCTATTTGATACAAAGGAGAGGCAAAACAAACAAACAAAAACCAAATAAACAAAAAAAACCTTCTCTATTATCAAGAAACTCACATTCTAATGGAATTCATATCTTTGCATTGATTAACACTGTGGCTTCATTGGGAACATATAACTCCAGAGCTATCATCAGATTCTCTTGTGTGCTGAGGAGTAGAAGGAGTGTACAGAAAGTAGATTTGTCTTTTTAGTCAGTTATTAAGAACATGTGAATTATGGGATTAGAATTAGGACTTCCTACTGTGAACCTGATAATACTTTGCAAATGCTTCCCTGTTGGAACTTCCAAGATTAAAGGAGAAAAAGTAGGGCAACCAATGGAGAAAGTAGACAAGGCATACATAATCATTTTGTGTGCTGGTCCACCCTAGGAGTCTATGTAATCAAGAATAATGCCTAAAAATAGAATGGAACTTGGTTTTGTACATATATAGAATTCTTCTTCCAAACCAGTTCCTGTTATTAATGAAGGGTGACTTAAATAAGCAAGGTCAGACATTTCCTGGGATCGGATCTGTGCTTTCATAAGCTTTTCCTGACACATTCATCCATCAAAATTATCTGACCTACAATTTGGACATGGGAAATGAAATTAGGAAGCTAACCTTAGTCATTTCTTACAATTTCTCCAATGAATATAGTGTTCTAATTTTCACAAAGTAGTAGCATTGTGGAATCATATTCCATTACTAAAATCAGAGATAAAAAGGCAACTAAATAGTTCTAGTCTATTTGTCCCATAATGGAGAAATGTAGAAGTATTGCTTATTTTAGCTTGTTTGTATGATGGGAGTGTTATTTATTTGAAGGGTATATCTATGAGAAAAAGACTATCTATTTTAAGATTATGTCTTTACTGTGGGATCCATATTTCTAAGAGGGGTTCAAGCTGCATCACAGAATTCCATGGTGCTCCCCCAGAACTCTAAGAGAGGGGGCAGTTAAAGGCAATTGGAGTCCTGGAATAAAAGCCAGGTCACCCTTCTTGCAAGGGTCCTGACTCATTGCTCTTGGCTCTGAGCAGAACACTCTGTGTAGCTATGGGCTGGGACATTCTGTCACTGACAGCCAGGGCTGCTTTACCTTGATAGCAACCTCTAAGACAGACCTTCAAGCAAAATCTCAGTCTACCTTCAGTTTAGCAGATTAGGGTTTAGAACAGGGGTTGGCAATGTATGGCTCTCAAGCCAGATCTGGCTCTTTTGAGGGCCAGATATGGCTCTTTCTGCAGGAGCCATGAAGTCCATTTTTTTTTTCAGGCGCTGTTACAGGAGTACACACTGTGAGCACTATTCTGCTCTCACGAAATTACATTTTAAAAATGTGGCATTTATGGCTCTCATGGCCAAAAAGGTTGCCAACCCCTGGTTTAGAAGGAAGATTATTTAGGGGCTTAGATTAAAGTTCAGCCATTCAAATGTGTTAGCCTACAGTTAACAGTTTAGCTAAATTACCTTCCCTCCTCTTTCCTTAAACTGATTCCTTTCTCCTGTTCCCTGAAATCATTAAATACACTTAGTTTGTGAAAAGATAGAGTTTGTGTATAGTTAGCTGGGGATTATACATACTACCTTCCTTTCATCAAGCTAAGTATTTCATTTAGGCAGGACTATAACTGCCTTTGCCCTGGGGGGGGGGGTCCTGTGGTCAGATTTGCTGAAGACCTCATATATTTCCATCCTGTGAGAGAGTAATTCAAACAAAGTTATGATCACAAGGGGTCTAGTCTCTGTCCACTTACCATTTTAGCCCTGAAGTTACCAATCTAGAATATCCTCTATAACCTGACAGTTAACTGTCTTCCAACTGCTTACAGGGTGGGGGGAGGTGAAGAAGTATTCCACAGGCTCCTTCCCCTCCCATCCAGTCAAGTCTGCCTACTTCTCCAAAGACCAGGGATTGGGGAGACTCCATTGTCATCTGACTCCTAATCTCACAGTTTCCCTAATCCTACAATACCAATTAGATGAGGTAGAGATTATCAGAATATCCAACCCATACTGATGGCGTGGGAATCTGGGAATCAGATATTAGTGCTATTATTAATTATTATCTTCAATTTTAATTTGAGGAAACTGAGACTCAACAGAGGTGAAATGATTTGCCCAAGATCACACAGCTAACAAGCATTAGGATCCAAATATAGATCTTGTCTTTTTTTAGAAAGTTATTTTACTAATGTTATTTTACATTGATCTCACTTACTAATTACAACCCCTTTACCTTAATTGAGAAATCTCATAACAAATAAGTCTATATAGGCTGGAAAGAAAGAAAAGAAGGAAGCAAGGGAAGAAAGGAAAGAAAGAAAGTGAGCAAAGGAAGAAGAGAGAGAGGAAGAAAGAAAGGAAGAAAGGAAAGATAAATGAATTCTACTATATTGGTCATGTCTAACATATGTGACTTATTCTACAATTAATTTTTTATCCATTGTGGCAATTTTCAGAGGAGGGAGATATCATTCAGGAGTATGCTGGAGAAAGGGAAGCAGTGATTTCAAAGAGACAACATGGCTTCTTGGAGAATAGGTCATACCAGATTAACCTTGTTTCCTTTCTTGATAGGATTAACTCAACTAATGTTAAGGACATTACAGTTTATATAGTGAGAAGATTAAGATTGATCCTGTATCATTTATTAATCCTATTTACAACATGTTGGTTTTATCTTGCAATTGCTTAAGACATAGTTCTTTGTCTGAATTTGTTTCAGAATTCAGCTGCTCTGTAATGGGTTAAATTTTAAAATCCAGCTCTCCTGCTAATCATTGATCTAGTCTTGCCTCAAGGAATTTAACTGACCCTGGGGAATGCATGTGAACATGAGGGAATTGAGCTTAAAATCTTTACACTACTAGGCTATCCTTCAAGGATGTTGTTTGTTGTCCAAAAAGGTCTGAACCTTTATCTCTAAACCTTGCAGCTGCACTCAGAAAATGAGCACTTCTTAGTCTCATGAGAAAAGAGGGGGGAAGAGGGAGAGGCAGCATTGCCAGCCCTCATAGCTAAACTTCTAACCAATCATGTTCCTTCTGCCTCAGCTTTGTATCCAGTCATGTTATTCTTAATCCCATGATATCATCTGCCCAATTCTGTTCTTTGTTCTGTACTTCCCAAAATCCATAAAAGGAGAGTTGTTCTTTTGCTTAGGGTTTTTGACATAAATGGTGGTAAGCCATTGACCCATTTATTGACAGGCAGCATGACCCTGCTGATCAATGTTATCTTGCTTAGAGAATTGCCTTCATGTATCTTTTGTTAAATTTCAATCACAATAGCCTACCTAGATTTTAGCCAAAATATTTGTTTTATTATTTTTAGTAAGTAAATATTTTCTTAATCTTCCAATTCCCCACCTTGTACCTCACCACTGAACAAAATAAAACAAAAACTCATAATAAATATGAACATGAATGTTAAGTCCCCCTCATTTTCCATGTCCAAAAATCTAAGTCTGTGTCTGCATTTTAATTTCATAACCCCTCCACCAAAAGATAGGTAATGTGCTTCATCTTCTTTACTCTACAATTGTGGTTTATCAAGGCATTTATCAGAATTCCAAAGTTTTTCAAAGTTGTCTAGGGTTATAATGTCATTGTACTTGTTCTCTTAGTTCTGCTTATCTCATTCTGTTCCACTTAATACAAGTCTTCCTAATTTTATCTAAAACTGTTCATCATCTCCATGGGTCAATAATATTCCTTTATGTACATATACCATAATTTGCCTAGACATTCCCCAATTGGTGAACACCCACCTTTATTTTTTTTTGTTACTATTAAAATAGTTGTTATAAATACCATTACTTGGCTTGTATTCCAAAGACATATACAAAAAACAAACAAACAAATGGGGAAGGATCTATATGTACATATTTAAAGTAGCTAAGTGGGGCAAAGATTCAGAAAGTGAGGAGATACCCATCAACTGGAAATGGACTAAGTGACAGTGTATGATTATAATGGAATACTATTGTGCTGTAAGAAGTGACAAAAGGAGAAGGCTCAGAAAAACCTGGAAAGACTTACATGAACTGTAGCAGAGTGAAATATGCAGAACCAGGAGAATACTGTACAGCAACAGGAATACTTTACAATGAACAACTGTGAATAAGTTATTTTCAGTAATAGAATGGTGCGAAATCCCAAAGTATTCAAGGTAAAAAAATGCTATCTACTTCCAAAGAAAAAGAACCGAGTCTAAATCTATACCGAATTAAACTTTTTCTCCTTAATTATTTTTTCCTATTTGAGTTCCTTCCACAGAAGGATTAATGGGGAAAAATGTTTTACATGATTGCACACATAAAATCTATATGAGATCATTTACCATCTCAAGTGGGTTTGGGAGTTAATGGGAAGGGAGAGAATTTAAGACTCAATATTCTTTGGAAAATGTTGGAAACAGTTTTTGCATTTAATTAGAGAAAATGAAATTAAATTAAGAAAAAGAAAATAGGTGCTATAAATATCTTTGTATATGTGAACCTTATTTATCTTTCTTTGAGCTCTTTATATAGACTGAGTTGTGATCTAACTAGGTCAAAGGATATGTATAGTTAATTGAATTTTGGGGCAAGTTTCAAACTGCTTTCCAGAATGGATGGGTAGACCAGTTCAAAGGTCCACTAATTGATTAATATATTTATTTTCTTACAAAGCCTCCAAAAATTTTCATTGTTCTTTTTTATTATCTTTGATAATCAGAGGGGGTGTGGTCTTGAACGTTAATGCTGTACCAGGTGTGATAGACAATTAAGGAATAGTAAAGGTATTGTTTTGCAACAGCGAAAACCTGATTGAGATTAGACTGCATCAATTTATAGGGGAAGCAGTCAACAATGGTTATATGTCTTCTTTTAGTGGTATTTAGCCATCCATGAGAAAAAGCAGAGTAGAATGAATGGGAGATTGGGTTTTGGAAAGAGACAAACATTTTTGGACAACAAAGCAATATATTCAAGGGTAGAAGACATTGTAAAATTGACCTTGGAATAACCCTCTTCTCTGCTGGATGCCTTTTGGTTGGGATCAGTTCCTTCTAGGGGATCCATTTTGGGGGCAAACCTATACTGGCCATAGTTAATTTTTTTACTCAACTATGATTCTGACTCTATAGATTTTGTTTCTAGGACACTGTGCAGGCACCCCTTATCTTCTCTCATACCTTTTAAAAGCTCCCTTTTTAATAGAATGCAACTTCTGTGATGGGAGAGATTATCTGTCTTTTGGCATGTGTTTGTGTCTCTAGCATTTATCAGAGTACCTGCCACAAAAGAGATCTTAAAAAAAATTCTTCTTGCCTTGCCTTGCCTACAGCATGGAGATTTAGGAGAGGAAATTTAGTACAATTTAGTAGGAGTGATAACTTGGGAAAGAACTTAGGTGAGATACTAGATAAAATACTATTAAACATTCCAAGAAATAATTTAATAGTAAACCATTATTATTAAGCTGGTATTGTAGGTTATGATACAAGGTTTCTTCTGTGTGGTAAGCATTTGCCTTTCTAGGAATGTTAAGTTTCCAGCCTATGGATTTTCTCCACCACTTTTTAATGCTATTCTTTACAGTAGAAGATTTGATTGAATGACAATGCTACAAGAGGAATCTGTCGTAAATGTTTAATATGAGAGAAGCTTAGGGGGATGGGCCTATGAAGGATACCTGCTGGCTTGGGAACTTGCTGCATTGTTCTTTGGTTTAGCTACAGATGTGACTACAGCTGTCAGGCCAGCTGTTGCTGCTTTGTAATTGGCATGTTAGGTTTGAAATTCATCATGTCAACAGGCCAATTTTTCAGTCCTGAATGGAATAGTAAATACAATCCAATATCTGCTAAAAATAAATTACTTTGGTAGTCTATGTAAGGGCAATCACAGATTTTTCCACTTATCTTCCTCCCGATTATAATTATTTTGATGGTAATTACCCAACAGTACCCTTTATACATACTTCAGATCCTTATTCTGATTTCTGACAATGTTATCATCCTGGTCAGACCCTTAATTTCTTTATGGCAGTCATATATGTAGTATGAAACTCTCCATTCAAACATTGCTCTTTAAATGCACATGTATACTTTGTTATTTTTTGAAAAACATGTATTTTCAAGAAAAAATATCAGTCCTCTTTTAAATCAGTGCTAATGAACATTAAAGGTAGCTTCTGCAAGATGGAACTTCTAATGACAGAAATCAAAGAAGCATAAGATTTCAAGTTGGAAGGGGTCTCAGACGGTATCCAGGTCAACCCTCTTTACAAAAGATGAAACTGAGGTCCAGGAAGGGGAAGAATTTCCCAAGATAACAACATAGACAAAGTGAAGCTTTATTTCCCAAATTCCTGAGCTAGTGCAGGAAACAAGAGAAGCATGAATTCAATGTAATAAATTTGAATAGATTTGGAGTTAAGAGGACTTAAGGTTAACAACTCAGCTCTGCTGTTTCCTTCCCATGTGGTTTTGGTTGGTTTACCACTAAGTTTGGTTGCAATTTGTAATAGTTGACTTTGTTGGCATACCCTGGTTTGTGGACAAAATTTAACCTGCTCCCCTTTTTTTCTGACCCCCAAAAGGTAGAATATCAAATCTATTGTGCCGACTATAGCTTGTTGATTCCTTTCTAGATCCTCAGGTTATTTCTAGCTTAATGTCCTATGTTTTTTTCTAGCTTTGATGTTCTATGTTGTAAGATTTTTCCTAGCTTTATGATTCTAAGTGCTTCTAGTGTTATTCTGAACTCTTATTTAAAACCAGTGTTAAGTAACATTTCTTTTGTATATCTTATTGTTAACTAGAATGTAAGGTGATTTTTTTAATACCTTAAGCAACTTACCTTCTCTAGGCCTCAGTTTCTCTAGCTCTAAAATGAGGAGGTTATGTTAGATGGCCTCTAAGCTCCATATCATCTCTGATGTTTTATGATCTTATGATCCCCAAGGATAAGATCAGGTCTAATATCTTTTTTTTTAATTTTTAAAATATTTTTCCATGTTTACATATTTCATTTTCTTTCCCTTCCCTCCCCCTCCTGGATCCAATAAGCATTTCCCCTGGGTTATACAAATGCCATCACTTATAACTATTTCCACAGTATTCATTTTTGCAATAGAGCAATCTTTTAAAACCAAAACCCCAAATCATATATCCATATAAACAGATGATAAGTCATTTGTTTTTCTTCTTCCACAGTTTTTTCTCTCGATGTGGATAGCATTCTTTCTCATAAGTCCTTTGGGATTGTCTTGTATTAGCAAAGTCCATTACATTGTTTTGTTCCACAATTTTTCACTTTCTGTGTACAATGTTCTCCTGGTTCTGCTCATTTCACTCTGCATCAATTCATTGAGGTTCTCCCAGTTCATATAGAAATCCTCCAGATCATCATTCCTTTCAGCACAAAAGAATTCCATCAGCAGCAGATACAGCAATTTGTTCAGCCATTCCCCAATCAAGGGACACTCCCCTCATTTTCCAAATTTTTGCCACCACAAAGAGCACAGCTATGAATAGTTTTGTACAAACATTTTTCCTTATTATCCCTTTAGGGTACAAACCTAATAGTAGTATTGCTTAATCAAAAGGCATAAATTTTTTAAAGCTCTTTGGGCATAGTTCCAAATTGCCTTCCAGAATGGTTGGATCAATTCACAACTCTACCAGCAATACATTAGTGTCCCAATTTTGACACAATTCCTCCAACATTTATTATTTTCTTTTACTGTCACATTGACCAATCTGCCATGTGAGATGGTACCTCAGCATTGTTTTGATTTGCATTTTTCTAATTATTCCCAGCAGTTTTTGTCAAATAGTGGGTTCTTGTCCCCAAAACTGGGATCTTTGGCTTTATAGAACACTATCTGCTGAGGTCATTTACCCTATGTCTATTGCACTGATTCTCCTTCCTGTCTCTTAGCCAGTACCATATTGTTTTGATGACTACTGTTTTATAGTACAGTTTAAGATCTGGTACTGCTAAACCTCCTTCTTTCACATTTTTTTTATTAGTTCCCTTGATATTCTTGATCTTTTGTTCTTCCAGATGAACTTTGTTATAATTTTTTAAATTTTATAAAAAAGTTTGTTGGTAGTTTGATAGGTATGGTACTGAATAAGTAAATTAGTTTAGGAAGGATTGTTCTAATTATCTTTTAATATCCCTTCAGCCCAATGCACTCATGTCCACATTTGTTAACTAAACAAATATTTATAGATTTTATTTCATTCTCACTGTCAGGCAGAAATCAGGAGAAGAGAACAAAAAGAAGAAATTAATAAGTGGGAAAAAGGAAATGGCAGGCCTAATGGCATGTGATGATAAAAAAAATAACAACTTTATATAAGAACAGAATATAGAGTTTTTCTCAAAATTTTCAGGAAGTTGACACTGGAAAACAGCGACTGCTTCCAAAACAACACGTAAACAGTTACTTTGCTTCAAATTAATAATGGGATCATTTTCTGTCTTTTAAAAAACCCAACACATATTTTGTGATTTATTTGATAAATTTTTGGATTGTTCCCACATTATGTAAACATAGGCCTATTTATTTGGTGTGCATATGTGTGTATGCATGTGTGGTTTTTTTTTTTTTTGGTGAGATGAGGAATTTAGTGATATTTCCCAGGCAAAAAATATGAGGTGATGATGTCTCTGGAATGATGAGAAAACAATCAGCCACCCACAATCATCTTCTTTTCTCCAATAAACTGTGATAGATAGAAAGAAAAGGGCAAACTGTAGATATCACATGGGAGGAGAGGTACTTGGAAAGTGAGATGTCTGAATGAAAAGATGAGGAAGGAGGCATTCTGAGTGATGGGAGAAGTGGGGATATAGACAAAGGAATGGAAGGAAGAGGTAAACTTTATATGAGTTAGATATATGTTATATTATAGTAACTATCTATGTTGTAGGGAGGCAGGCAGTATGTATTAATGGAAAGAACCCTATACTGGATATCAGGGGACTTGGATTCTGAACCAGCCTCCATCACTTTGCAGAAATGTGACCATGGGAAAAATACAACTTTCCTAGGCCTCCATTTCCTAATCGTGCCAGTCCTCTTTTAGTTTTGGCATTCTGACTTAGGAGGCTCATAAAATTAGAGATAAAAGGAATCTTAGACATCATCCAGACCAGCATCCCTCATTTCAAACATAAGAAAATCAATCAAAATAAGGTAAATTATTTGTCCAAGACCACATAGATAATAAGTGATAGAGATTAGATTTGAACTCAGATCCTTTTACTTTAAACCTAGGATCTTTCCCATGATACCACTTTACCATTTTATAAGGTCTCTTTTAGCTTCTCTGTACTCTGTGCTAAGGTCCTTTGTAACTCTAATATTCAGTGTTCTGAGTTCCAGTTCTAGTTATTACATTCTTTATTCTAAGAACTCTTCACTTCTGAGTTCTAAGTTCCACAATTTAGTTGTTTTAAGTTTTAAAGTTTTTAAAGTTTTTAAGTTTTAAAAATCAAAGAGCTCTTCTAGGTCTGCCATTCACAGGTCCATGTTATGAGATATTACTCTACAGTGCATAAAGTGCTAGCTTTAGAGAAAGAAGACCTTTATTCAGAACCTAAATCTACCACTTACTATCTCTGTGGCCTGTGACTTGTCACTTAAATCTTTCTTGGCCACTGATTCTTCTGCTATAAAATGGGGTAAAGGGTTGTTACTGATAACTTCAAAGTCTCTTCTAGTTTTAAATCTGTGATCCTATCAACCTATTCTAGAATCACTTCCATCACTGATATGTGGTGCCATCTCTAATCATTTTTATGGGTCCCCCACTAGGCATTGGTCAATATTTCTTCAAAGGTTAGAATTGCTGAATATGTAGATAAAATATTTGATTCAGTGCTGTCAGAATGAATGACTTTGATTGACAGAATTGCCAGATTGAATCTAGGTATTACAGATTTTTTTGTCTGAGAGGAATATATTTTAAAATGTAACACGTGTTTTAGTCTTGACTGCTAAGTATTAAGTGCCAGAGGGCAGGACCACCAATTTATTCCAGTGTATGATTCTGTAGTTCGCTAGTAATGTGTGCTTGAATAGCTAATATATTCATTTCAGCACAGCTTAAGGATTGAAAAAAGAGTGTGCCCAAAATGGTTACAGGTAATGGGAAATACAGTCTGTTATTTAAATATGAATACTCCTTCAATCTTTCATTTAATTCCTGGAGGTGGCACCAAGGTCAAAAAGTATTTACTGGCTACTATGTAGCTACCATTGGGATAGACATTATAATAGATACAGAAGTTATAGAACATGTAGATTCAAGTCCAAGAAGAGTTTCCTTTAACTCACTTAAATAACTAAAAGCTTGTCATTTGAATGAAGTATTTGAGGTAATCTGAAAGTCACCTGAAAACAGAAGTTGGAAGAAGTCATAGCTAGTATTGCTGGCCAAATTTGTAGTGACATGAAGCCAGGTAAGAGGAAGAGTGGCATAATGAGAGGAGATTTGATTTTGAAATTGGAAAGATTTCAAGTCTTGCCTCTTATGCATACTAGGTATGTGGTCATAGGCAACTTTTTTAGCTTCTCAATGTCCTGGAAAACTCTCTAAGACTCTTTAAATTACAGAATATCAATCTATCTGCATTGGTAGAGGAAATTTCCACATTGAGATTTCCTGCACTGACAAACCTATGGATCAGGACCCTACAGATAATCCCAAGTGAGAAACTGAGACTTCAAAGGATGGCAACTAAATTGATTTATGTGATATAATAAAAAAAGAAATATAAAGTCCCACTTGGTTTAAATAAACAAGATAAACTCCCAAGTAAAGGAGGACAAAAAAAAAGATAACAAGTCATTTAATTTCTCTGAGCCTGGATTTCCTCATTTGGAAATTGATGGGTTTGGACTAATGAGCCTCTAAGGTCTCTTCCAATCTTGATTGACTGATGTGGCTAGAGAATAATTCATGTGAAAAAGTTCTGGGTATGGGGGGGTGGAGATCAAGTCAAGCGTATCAAAAGCCTAATATGAGTCAGCATTATAATATTGCAGCCAAAAAAAAGATAATTTCCTCTTATACTAATCCTAATCTAGGAAAATGGTGGCTCCAATGTACTCTGCCCTCGTTGCAGCCTTGCAGAAGAATTTTCTTCTGTTCTGGGTTCCACATTTGAGGAAAAGTATAGACAAACTGGAAAGGCATTCAGAGGAGTGTGGTTAGAATTATGAGGAAAACTAAACTGTGACTTTTGAGAACATGTTTAAAAACTGGGGGATTCTCTACCTAGGGAAGAGAAGATTTTAATATGCCATAAATGCTGTCTTTAAATATGTGGAGAGTTCTCAGGTAGGCTAGAAGAAACTTGTTTCGCTTGGTACTCAAGAGCGTGATAAAGAAAAGGTCAATGGAAAAAAGCGACAGAAGTCAATTATAATTCAATAGAAGCAGAAAATTAGAACTCACTATGAATCAGATCTAGTTATATGGAGTCAAAAGGGCTAGCATAGAACTCAGTGAGTTCCTCAAAATTGGATATATTCAAGCTGAATCCAGATTCAATAACAATTCATAGAGGTTTCTGTAGAGGTAGTTCATGTTCAGATACAGTTTGGACTACATCACTCTCAGGATCCTACCCAGCTGTCAGATTCTTTGAGTATGCACAGGAACCAATGGACAGAATCTCAGTCAATCAGATTTTGGCCTTATATAAAAAGGACTTCTTGACAATTAGCACTTTCTGGAAAGGGAATGAGCTGCTTTCTGATTGGTGTCTATAGCTGGAAAATTTGAATAATTCAGGATGTTGTAGGAGGGATTCATGCATCGATAGGGTATTAAGCTAGATGAACCCCAAAGCCCATTTGTCACATCAGACACTTCATGACTGCATAATCATTTCCATTTTCCAAATATTTATTGGACAAACAATCTATCATAGAGTAAAAAGTGCTAGTTTTGAAATTAATCATCTGGAGAGCATTACTAAGGCTGTATCCCAAAGAGATCAGAGATAGGGGAAAAAGACATATTTGTACAAAAAATATTTATAGCAGCTTTTTTTTGTGGTGGCAAAGAATTGAAAACTGAAGGGAAGCCCATCATTTGGGGAATGGCTGAACAAACTGTGGTATATAATTGTAATCAAATACTATCGTGCCATAAGAAAGGATTAACAGGATCATCACACACACACACACAAACTAGATTGACATATGAAGTGATACAAAGGGAAGTAAGCAGAATGAGGAGAACAATGTACGTAGTAACACCAATAATATATGATGATCATCTGTGAATGCCAACTATTTTCAGCAGTGTAAGGACCTAGGACTACTCTAAGAGACTGATAAAAGGTTATCTACTACCATAGAAGGAACTGTTGGAATCTGAATGCAGATTGAAGCAAACATTCTTCACTTTATTTCCTTCATGAATTTTTCTCTGGTTTACATGAAATATATCTTCTTTCATAATATGACAAATGCAGAGATATGTGTTGCATGATAACACATGTACAACTATATCATATTGCTTGCTGTCTTGGGAAGGGAAGAGGATGGGAGAGAGAAAGAGCATGTGTCACAAAATGTCAGAAAAGGTTTATTAAAATTGTATCTATGTGTAATCTGGAAAAATGTAAAACAAAAAAAAACCTTCAGTAAACTTTTATTTAGCACCTACCATATGCCAGGCACTGGGCTAGGCACCAGGGAAACAGATATAATGACCTGATTCCCAAAAATTTTGTTGAAATTTACATTTTATTGAAAGGAGGAAGACCAAGTTCAAATCCTACTCTACACACTGCTCCAGCACAATGGCTGGCACATAGTAAATACATAATGAATGCTTTATCTAGGGCAGCTAGATGGCTCAGTAGATAGAGAGCCCAGGCCTAAAGATGGGAGATCTTCCGTGCAAATCTGGCCTTACACACTTCCTAGCTGTGTGATCCTTGGCAAGTCATTAAACCCCAATTCTCTGGCTCTTACCACTCTTCTGCCTTCAAATCAATACTTAGTATTGGTTCTAAGAGAGAAGGTAAGGTTTTGAAATAAATAAATATGCAAACACATAAACGTTTCATCCAGTCTAATCTAACAATCTGCTTCTGCAAGTCACTTATCTTCCCCAGTCCAATTTTTTCCAGTTAAATGAGGATGATAACTGCAAAACTATACTTAAAGTGTGATCATGAGGGTCAAATGAGATAATATATATAAAGCATTTTGCATTTATGCTCCTTAAAGCACTACATAGAAGTTGTTTCTATAAGGGAAAGAGGAATGCCAGCCTTGGCAGGTACAAGTAAAGGGATGTGAGACATTCCCATTTGTCTCTTGCAAAGTTCTTTTTGTTTTTACTGTTTCCAAAAGTCTCACTCTTTCTACTGCCCACCCCAAAATCAATATCTTCATACTGTCCCTTACTGAAGAATTTGTACTGTTGGACCCAAGTGGGTGACATGAATTTCCCAGAATTCCATTTCCATTTAAGACCACTCAACAAATAAACTCAGATGTTCTTCCTGTCAGTGGCGGGTTATTTGAACCAATTTTCCCCAACAAGAGCAGCATGTTATCAAGCTAGAGGCACCTACAACTGGATCTCCTTTTCTCTCAAGCTCTTTGCTAAACCTGGAGAAACAGTGAAATGAGCACAGTTGCTTTAGAAATATAGAAAGTATGAGAATGGGAGAACAAAGGCTTTTTTTTATAGCAGCATATTTTTCCACAGTGCATTCTCATTTCTTAGAATTGGATCTCTATGAGAAGTTTCTTCTCTGGGCAGAGGCAGGTACTGCACTGAGTGTTCTTTCTCAGAAATATAGAGTGTGGTACATTGCTTGTGTAGCTAATGCTGCATTC
The DNA here is from genome assembly GCF_016433145.1 of Gracilinanus agilis. Lineage (NCBI taxonomy): Eukaryota > Metazoa > Chordata > Mammalia > Didelphimorphia > Didelphidae > Gracilinanus > Gracilinanus agilis. The sequence continues at coordinate 360,623,504 of NC_058131.1, read as the reverse complement.
ACAGCTTCTTAAATGTGCTGGCTACATGCCCACACCTGATTCTGATCATGACTTGCACTTCAGGAAAAGGGTACCACCCACTCCTGTCCATTAAAAGTGGTGGAAAATTAATTTAGTCATTCCTCCCCCTCCCCCCCCAGGACAGGCTGAAATACCCTGATTTTAAGGTCAAACTGAAACAGTTTCTCCCCTAGATTATGAAACTGGGTTGGGTCCTCCCTTCTTTTGATTATATCTTAAAATGATGGAAGGATTAAGGGCAGAGTAGACCCTGTACCACTGGAGAGATTAGAGGAAGCTAGTGTACTCTCCAGCCATGTGTGGAATGGCCCAGCCAGGTGCGGAGGAAGAAGGGAGTGTGTTAGTGTCCCTAAGACCTTCCTCTTCCTATGATGAAGTAGTGAGGGAGGAGCTGAAGTCTCTAAGTCTACCTCCTCAGTGGCTACTTACCAATCAGAAATGTCTTGGGATGTCCAGAGGAAGGACTCAGTGGTGAGATCACAATGGATATATATTGGTCTGCACAGTGAGAGGTGCCTATTCTCCTTGCCCCACTCTTTGGCCCTGCTCTCTCTCTTTTGCCATATAATCTCTGGCTCTGTTCTTTTGCCCTAATCTCTTTCACTGTTACCAGTTTGGATTGTGGAGGGAGTCTACAAGTCATTTTAGATTTTCTCGAGTGGCTAATAAATAAATTGACCTAAAATTAAGAAATACCAACTTTCAAGAATTTCAATCATTACAAAGTGAAATAAAAGAAAACTAGGGACATGTTACCACAGCAGAGTATTAAAGGAAATCTTTGGTAAGTTTCTTAAGAATCAAAACTTCCTAGTTTAAATTATTAAACATTTCTGAATAAGGTTTCAAAGATATATTGCTAGGCATGGCTCATTTCTTATAAGGCCTGTGAATCTGTTGAGGTATATGGAGATTAATTGAAAGGAAACTATAAATTTATAAAACTCTGAATCCCAATGTTTATGATACTCATTATTTCTCAGTTTTCAAAATCATTTTTATTGTTACCTTTAGTTTTTATATGTCCTTTCCTAATAATTTCATAGCACTCATACTAGATTTTCGCTGTTGCTGTTATTATTCTTTCTACTTACATTTCTTTAGTTGTTGTGTATATAGTTTTCTTGTTTGTTTTTTTTACCTCATTGCCTGAGGTCATATAAATCTTCTCTTTCTTTTTGCTTTCATTTGCATTTATTCATTTTTAATCATTAATTGTAAAAATTTTCCATTTCGAAATTCTCTCCCTACCTCTAGCTCCTCTCTTATACACTGAAACAGCAAGCAATGTGATATTAGGTCTAATAAATCTTAATATTTATGTTTGTAATTCTTTATGTGCATAATTTCTTAAAATAGAACAATATTCCATTATATTCATGTATTGTACCTTATTTAGAACCTTCCCCAAATAATGAACATATTTTCCAGTTCTTTTCTACTACAAAAAAAAAAAAACTGCTGCTATTAATATTTTGGTGTTCTTGAGGCCTTTCTTTTTATCACTGATCTCTCTGGAACAGCATTGGTGAATCTTTTCTACATTGCTTGCCCAAACCACAACTTCAAGCTGCCTGTGAGCCCCTTGCATTACCCCAGACAGAGGAGGGAGGAAGAGTTTGAATTTGAGTACTGGTCAGAGGGGCAGGCCATGTGAAAAATGTCCTCAGGCACTATGGAGAGGGGAAACAGAGCAGCCCCTTCCATTCCACTCTGGCACCCGTGCCGTGCCTTTGCCAACAGTCCTAGAGTATATGGCTAGTAGTGAAATCTCTGGGTCAAAGGGTATAAACATCTTATTCAATTAGCAAAATTCCATATTGTTTCCTAATGTCTAATTCACAGCTGAACCAACAATGTGTTTAGCTTCCTAATGGAGCCTTCCAAAATTACTGTTCCTTTTTTTGTCATCTTTGACACACTTTAGGTTATAATTAAAATATCAGATTTTTTAAAACTTTGTATTTCTTTTTACTAATATTGATTTGGATTATGTTTTCAAACATTCATTTATGGTTTTTTCTTTTTAACTTTTCATTTTCATGATCACTTATCTACTGGAAAATATTTAATGATATTTCAAAGGCCATCAAAATATCACAAAAGCTCAAATTAGAAGAAGACCTGTGGGTATTAAGAGACCATAAGCTCAATATGAGTCACAATATGATATGACAACTCCCTAAACTAACACTATTGAGGGCTGCAAGAGTAGAAACAACATCCAGAGTCAAGGAAGTGTTAGTTCTATTACCCGGTCACATCATATATGAAGATTCCTGGTTTTTATTTTTTACTTTAAATCTAGGCTTCTTACATTGATTATGTTTCACTTACACAAATGTTCATATAAATTCTTTCTAATTACTTTTCTTTTTTTTCAAACCCTTACCTTCTGTCTTAGAATCAATACTGTATATTGGTACTAAGGCTGAAGAGTGGTAAGGGCTAGGCAATGGGGGTTAAGTGACTTGCCCGGGGTCACACAGCTAGGAAGTGTCTAAATCCAGATTTGAACCCAGGACCTCCCTTCTCTGGGCCTGGCTCTCAATCAACTGATCCACCCAGCTGCCCCCTTTCCAATTACTTTTCACTTCAAATGATAAATGATTTTTATCTCAGTTTGTGCCAACAAAGAGACCTCATTGGAAAGGTAGCAAGTTTGCGATGAAAACAATACTGGTTTGGATGGGGAGCTGGGGAGTTGGGATAGGAAAATTTAGGGGTAAATCCTGGTTCTGATATTTACTATCTAGAAGAACTCAGAGAGGACATTATCATTCCTTGGGCCTCAGTTTCCTCACTTGAAATGCAAGGATAATCATACTTGCTTTGCCTACCTTGCAAGGTTGTTGTAGAGAAATAAAATGAGGTCTTTGGAAATGGTTAAGGACTGCATTATTGGTAGGAAAAAATATGTATATATATATATATGTATACATATATATATATATATACATATACACACATAAACATGTTTTCTCCAAGGCATAGAATTCCTTGAACACTAGACATAAAAATGATGAAGACTCCTGTCCAGAATGGCAAAGACTAAGGCGAGGACAAGCTTAGAATTTTAATATCATGAAAAGCAATATTGTTAGGGAACATATACTTGCTCACTAAAGTCTAAAATAATTTGAGTTTTTAAAACGTGAGAAAGGGAAGTATAAGATAAATCAAAGATATCCTATTTCACATAGCACATAATAAACTTACGGAACTTAAAACCCCAAGAGATAGGACAGGAAAAAAATATTAAGGAATTTAGGGAGCATTTGGACAAAATGATGGATGGTGGAATCATTGGTGCCTTTAAAGAAAAGCTGAGGCAAGTGTGACCTTTAAGGTTGACTTGAAAGAATACAGCCAGCATATTTACTGAGGCCTCAATTGGAATTAAAATAGAATTGCAGACTGTTTTGGTTGCAATGTACCTCTGAGATCATCTGATCCAACCACTTCATTTTGCAAAGGAAGAAACCAAGGCTCAGAGCAGGGAATTTGCTTGAAGTCAGAGGAGACTGAAGAGCACCTACAAAAGCAGGTCTTTGGGTTTTGGTTTCTCTCCAATGGATAAAAGGCAATGTGGTATGATGGTAATAACACTTGGGTCACCAGGGAATGACATTAACTTCACTGAGAGCTATTTTACTCATCTGTAAGGTCAGGAAAATGATACATGTAATACTTATCTAACAACTAACAGCTAACCACAAGGGGAAAGAATATTTGAAACTTTAAAGCATCTTGTCAATGTGTTTTCACAGTATAAAGTAAAAAAGTTTTCTTTTCTTCTCCTGCCAATAACTAGTGGTGAACCAGATAGTATTTTTTGTGTTAATTTCAAATTGGACTTCGGATTTCTGTCTTTTATCTCCTGTTATCATAAGAATCTCAGTTTAATATTAAAGATATACATTTTTATTTTTCCTTTCATTTTACCTGAGGAATATTCCTCCTGAGCAGCTGATACTAGTCAGTCAACATACCTGAAAAATCCACTTGCTTTGATACCATTTTTAGTTGTGGCAGTTGCTTGAAGTAAGCATAGCCTGGGCCTTATCATTGAGAGCATGTAGTTTTTCTTTTCCTTTTTTGGGAAAAAAGAATGAATGTAAATAAATTAATAGATCTCAAATTATATGTTATATTTAATTGCTTAAAAAGTTTTCAGAAAATCATTTTCCTCCTGTTTTTTTGATCATTTAAAAATAATTTCCATTTAGCACCTCATCTTCATTCAATTATTCCCATAAATGTTAAAGGACTCAGAAATGTCCCTTTTTTATTTTAGCTTCATTTGTTATTTTAAAAATACATTTTATTTATTTTGTTAAACATATCCCAATTACATACAAAATAACTTAACATTCATTTTTTAAAATGTTGAGTTCCAAATTCTCTTCCTTTCTCTTGCCCCTCCCCACCACTGGAGAAGGCAAGCACTATGATGCTGATTATCCATGTGAGCAGCTGGGTGGTGCAGTGGATAGTGTCAGGAATGAGGAAAAGCAAAATTTAACCTCAAACACTTACTAGCTGTGTGACCCTGGGCAAGTCACTTAAACCTGTTTACCTTATTTTCCTAATCTGTAAAATAAACTAATGAAAGAAATGACAAGAAAAAAAATCAGTCAATAAGCATTTGTGTGCCAGGAAATGTGCTAACCACTAGGAGTGCAAGAAAGGCAGTGGGGAGGAGAACCAAGAGAGAGTACTATTAGCACAATAGCCTAATGTTTGATTAGCCCAAAGATCCAAACAAATGGGGCAAGAATTCACTATTTAATAAAAGCTATTGGGATAACTGGAAAACTGTTTGACAGAAACTAACATAGACCAACATCTGACAAGGCAATCTCCAAATGAGTACATAATTTAGATATAAAGAGTGATATCATAAACAAATTAGAACAGCCTGTAAAAAATTATCTCTCTGATCCATGGATAGGGAAAGAGATCATGACCAAAAAAAAGATGGAGAGATTTAATTTCTTAAAATTTAAAAGTTTTTTTTTATGAGTCTGCACAAATCAGCTAACATTAGAAGAGAAGAAGGAAATTGGGGAAAAATCTTTACAAAAAGCTTCTCTAATGAAGGTCTCATTGGGAAGATGTATAGGAAACTGATTCAAATTTATATTAATAATATTAGAATGTAATATTTATAAGAAAATGAATTATAAAAATAATTCTCCAATTGAAACATATTCAAAAGACATAATAGGCACTGCTCAGAGGCATGGCTTTCAATGGCCATATTTTTAAAAAGCTCTAAATCATTAATAATTAAAGAAATTCAAATTAAAATGAGTTAGGTATTTCCTCATGCCTTTTGCATTTGCAGTTTGCAAAAAGGGGAAATAATAAATGATGCATGGACAGTGGGGGAACAGATATGTTAATATACTGTTTATCAAACTGTGAACTTGTCAGTCTATTTTGGAGAGTAATTGGAAATATGCTAAAAAGGCCTCTAATAAACTGTGCATAACCTAGTGATATCACTACTAGGTCTATACCCCCAAATTAATCAAAGAAAAAGTAAATGCACCCAGATGTATACTGATATTATAGCAATTCATTTTGTGGTGGCAAAGAATTAAAAATTGAGGATTATCTATAAACTAAAAAAATAGATGAACAAATTATGGTAAATGAATGTGATAGAATACCATTGTGCTATAAGAAATGATAAAGGGAATGTTTTCAGAAAAACCAAGGAAGAGTTATATGAATTGATGCAAAATGAAGTGAATTGAACCAAGAGGAAAATGTATAGGATAACAGTATTTTAAAGGCAAATCAATTTTAAAAACTTAGGAATGCTAATAAACACAATGACCAACCACAATTCCAGAGGGTGAGCTACCTTTAGATAAAGAAGTAATGAATTCAGTGTGCAAATTGAGACATGTATGTGTGCCTGTGTATTTGTATGTAATTACCTATATATGTATATGCATATCTATGATGATATAATATATATTCATATATATATGATGACATAATGATCTCCCTCTTTCCATGCATGCATGTGTGTGTGTGTTTTCTTGGAAGGAAAGGTATGGCAAATCTGGAGTGGATACTAAAAAGTAGAAACATCACCTTGCTGACAAAGATGTGTGTAAATAGTGAAAACTTTGCTTTTTCCATAATATATAGCTGTGAGAGTAGGACTATAAGGAAAGTTAAGCACCACAGAATCTACATTTTCAAATTGTGGTGCTAAAAAAGACTTTTGATAGAGTTTCTGGGAAAGAAAGGAGATCAAATCAATAAAAGCTTAAATAAATTAATTCAGGCTACTCATTGGAAGGACAAATACTGAAGCTTATGCTTGAATACTTTGGCCACATAATGAGAAGACAGTGATCAGTGGGGGAAAAATAACAATGATGTTGGGAAAGATTGAAGCCAAAAGGGGAAGGTGACAGCAGAGGGTGAGATGGATAGTGTCATTCAAGCAATGAACATGAGTTTGGACAGAATACAGGAGATAGTGGAGGATAGAAAAAACTAGCATGCTATAGTCCATGTAGTCACAAAGAGTAAGATGTAACTGGACAACTGAACAACAACAACACACATAATCATGGCCAGTACAGAGATTTGAAATTTGTTCTTTTTGACTGTACATGTAATAGTAGGTTTCATTTTTCTTTCTTTATCAGTGGATTTTAGAGGGAGAGTTAGAGAATGTGGACTTGAGAATTTTTTCAAAATTATTATTTTTTTAAAGTACTATGATGAATGGGATAGTGCATTAATTAGTGAGACATAAAATGATTGAGGACGTAGTTGAGATTATGTCACATACATTTGTAGCAGACTTGTTCAGCACAAATTTATAGTTTATCTATCTTCATTCAGCAGCATGCAAGTAGAAGCAAAGGTAGCAGATGGTGTGAATAACCCAAAGGCTTGAGCGGTCAAGATCAATCATAGGATAAAGGGATGAAGAACTGGAGAGAAGAGGACAATATTGTTTAACTTGTTTACTAAGGCATCAAGATGGAGAGGGAGGAAAGTTTAACCAATGTAGAGGGGATAGCTTAGAAAGAACTAAGGGCTAAAGAGACTGGAGGTGCCAGTAGATAAGTATGATTTGGGACTGCAAGATCTAGAGAGAGGTAAAAAGACTATATATTGTAGTCAGATAAAGGGATTTCAGAATTGAAGAATCTGGAAGTGAAACACTTCTGAGTGCTGAGGTGGAGGTCATAGGAAATGAGTTAAGTTGAATAATTGAGAAGTGAGGGTGTTTGCATTAGTTGAAATCTTGTGATTTAAAGGTAGCATTTGGGTGAGGAGAGAGATTATCAGCCAGCCACTTAACTCATTGAAGAAGGAAATGGAGTATTCTGTAGGTCAATTGAAAAAAAGCTACCAGAAACTTTATTGGATGATAAACATATATTGAAAGAACCTCAAACAAGGAGAAGTTACTAAGTGATAGTGGCAGGAGAACTGGGAATTGCCATGTAGGAGTAGTGAGTATTCTAACTCCCCCACCATGACCAGTGAATGTGGAGCAGAAAAGGCCAGTATGAAAGAAATGACAACCTGTGCTGGAAAGGCTTCAATTCAGGGAACAGTGCTGAACATGCATGAGAGTCCATTCAAGAGAAAAGAACAACAACAAAGTCTGTGTGTGTGGCAAACAAGGGAGAGAATTCAGCCAGCATTCACATTTCGATGGACATCAGCAATAAAGGGTATGACTCCTAGTTGCTCTTTTCCCCAAAATTAAATCAAACTCACAGCCCTTTAGATGGTAGACTTTCTTCCTTTTTAAAAAATCAGGACATTTACCTTTTTCTAATTTTATTAACTATTCCTAGTAACCAATATTTTTCTTTCTCAAAACCCTCAACCTTCTTTAGGGCTGGCTCTCAATCCACGGAGCCACCTAGCTGCTACAACCAATATATCTTTCAAAAAACACTAACAGTGGCTTAGTAATAGTATTGTTAAATTCTTTAAGGACTCAATAACATAAGTTATCTAGGCAGGTGACTTGAATTTATCAAACGCAGTTCAGTATTCTTTTATTGTCTCTTTTCTAATTTCAAAGAATTAAATCCTTGTTAGTCATCCTTAATCCAACATTTTCTATGTAAAGAACATTCCTCTCAGCAAAGAAAACAGAAAATAAAAATTGAGCACTCTGACTTCTCTCTGCAGTCATTTATCATCATCCCCATATAACCCAAAGTTCTTATTCTCCCATTGAATTCATTTTTTTTCTTCCAACCTAAGCAAACAAAACACACACATAATATACACAGACACAGACACAGATACACAGACACACAAACACACAGACACAAACAACTTTTTTGTTGTCCCCAGTTTTGTTTACCAACTTTATCTTATCTTGAACTATAGTATTCCTGAAACTATTTTTATAAGACCACACCACAATCATAATTATTTTCTGTGACTTGGTCTTGTTTCTATCTTCTGTATATTTCTATTTAAGTCTAGGTTTATTACTGACTTGCCTATGAAACTACTTTTCCTCCTCAGTCAAATCCCATTTTTCTCCTCATTGAATTTGTTTCCCTTTGTATTTTCAAAATTTCTTTCTTAGGTATCTTCCATTTCTGTTGGGCTTACTTCTACTGACACATTTTAGGCTGTTAGGATCTTATCTATCTTTCCTCTGAACCCTATGACCAGATTTTCTCTAATCCATTATATATGTAAGGATGGGATAGTCATTTGCCCATAGTTTCCATTCTTTATATCACAGAAACTAGTTCCTCATTTTGAATGAGAATCAAATACAAAATATATTTTTTTTCTCATTGGTTCAGATGCAGCGTCAGATACTTATTAGTTGTATGAAGTTATTTGATCTGTCTACCTCATTGTCTTCAATTGTAAAATAGAGATAATAACCATACCTGTTCCTGAGAGTTGTTGTGAAGATTGTATGAAATAATATTTGTAAAGTACAGCGCCTGGCTTGTAGTAGGAGATTAATAAATGGTATTTTCTTTTTTCTAACCTATACTGTCTCTCTGTTCTCAGTACTAAAGTAGCAGTAGGCCCATATTTATAATTATACTAACTCCTGTTATTTATGAGTCTATTTCACAGAAATTTGCTGAAAAGTGATAGATTGAGGAGAATAGTTTGTGATACTCTCTGGGATGTGAATGAAAAGGTGGTTAGTTTCTTCTTTCTGTTTTTAAATGGAAGCCTATCAGTAATTGCTTTCCCAAGTCATTTGTAGAATCCCTGATGTGAAATGTCACAGTTTGCAACATACTTTGCAGCACAGGATGTAGTAAACTTCTAGCTAAAGTATTTCCCCAGTGGTAAAGATCATTCTGACAAAAAAGAAAGAAATGACAGTGAAAGAGCAAAAACCAATACCTTGCAGTTCATAATCTTTGGAAAATTTCTAGGAAACATTCATAAATCTGGACAATTATACTTAAGAGTAAATGTGTGTATATGTAGGGTGTGTGTGTGTATGTGTGTGTGTGTGTGTGTGTGTGTGTGTGTGTGTGTGTGTGTGTGTGTGTGTGAAAGAGAGAGACAGAGAGACCGAGAGACAGAGAGAGACAGGGAGAGAGAGAGAGAGAGACAGAGACAGAAAGACAGAGAGAGGCAGAGAGACAGAGAGACAGAGAGAGATACTGAGAGATGTAGACACACAGAGAGAGAATAATGATAGATTCTAAATATACAAAGGAAATCATCTAGTGGTCTCATTCCCAATTTCAATTTCAGAAGAGAAAACTTGGGTCCAGAGAAAGTGTTACCTGATCAAGATCATATATCTTGTAAATAGGCTATCTGGGATTTAAAACAAGCAATCTGATGTTGAACTCTAGGCTTGTTTCCAATGCGTTCTATTAACTTCAACCCTTGGCAACTGAAATAAATTCACATAGTAATGGAGAAAAATCAAAACTGGCTTTGGAGTCAGAGGACGTGCATTCAAATTTTAATTGTCTTGATCTTCATGATCTTGGCCACATTTTGGGGGGGGGGGATCTCTGGATTTTAAGTACATATAAAATGAGGAGTTTGGAATAGATGGTATCTTAGGTCTTTTATTATCTTAAATATTTGATCTTAGGAATGCAAAGACAAAAATGAAATCCTTAAACTCAAGGAATTTACATATCTTAAGCTAGGGACCTTTATTAGCTGTGTTATCCCAAGCATGTCACTTAACTAGGGTTTAGATTTCTTAACTTAACTAGATTTCTCATCTCTATAATAAATTGGAGAAGGAGATGGTAAACCACTCCAGTGTCTTTGCTGAGAAAACTCAAAAAAGGGTCACGAAGACTTGGACACTACTGAAAAACAGAACAAAAAATCAATATACTCATCAGTATGACAACAGATAGAGAGATGGGGACAAAGAGACCAGGTAAAGTGCTGAAGGCAAATCTGAGGAGATAAGACACAACCTAAGGCACTTGAGGAAAGGCTCTAATAGAACAAATGATATATCAGCTGAGTCCTGAAGCAAAAGAGGAATTCTGAGAGGTAAAAGTGAGGAGAGAGGACAGTCTAGGTGTGGGGGAACAGCTTATCCAAATGCATACCAGCAGCATGGAATGACAAATTTGAGGATTTGCTTGGAGAAAAGAGATTCTATGCAAGGGGTCACAAAGTGTCAGACATGACTGAAGAGCAACTAAACAAAACAAAAACTATCTATGTGTATATCTATATCTATATATGTACATATATATAAACAAATATGTATGTATATATACATATACATGTATATGTAGATGCACTTGTTTTATGGAACCCCAAAATTTACCTTTGAGAACTTGCCTTCAGAAAAGTCCCAGATTGACCTTGTATTAGACTGAACAATAAACCTTAAAGTACCCAATAGAATAAATAGATGTAATCAAATCTTAAGTTCCCTTTTGTCTGGGATGTTTCTCTCATTGTATCTAGACCTTTTCCAGGTAGTCTAGCACCTGACTGGAATCTTTGTGACTGACCCATCTTCTTTTTGCTCATATTATTATTTAGTGATTTCCTTTATACTGATTTTCCTGTGTATTTCTTATTTGTAAAATAAATGCTACCTCCTCAAACCCTTCATACCTCTTCACTGGCCTTTAGCTGATGCTCAATTTCAATTCTTTAGAGATGCTAGTGTTTTATAATTCACAGCCATACAATATCACTAAAAAAATAATGGGGGTTTTTTTTGTGTTCTATTTTTTAAATTATTTATTTAATTAATTGATTTAGAATATTTTTCCATGGTTACATGATTCATGAAGATTAATAGTTTTAAAAAGGTGGTTCTTTGCTTCAATTGAGAAGCCTGGGTTTGTAAAGAACCTTAGTCAATTTCTCAAAGGCTATACAAATTACTTGGGCCAATTTAGAAAAATAAACTTGCAGTATCTCAGAAGAGGCAGAAATTGCAGAGATTTTCTAGTCCAATCTGACCAAGAATTCTCTCTGTATTATTCCCAAGCCATGGTTTTCCAGCCCCAATTTAAAGACCTCCGTTAATGAGAAAGCAACTACTTCATTGGGTTTCCCTTCTGGGTGACTTTAATTGGAAGAAGAGTTTGTCCTCTCAGAAAGGTGAAATCTGTTTCACTGCAATTTCCCTAGGCCAACACTTCTTATTTCTCCAAAGTCCCTTCTAGCCCTAAAACCTATAGTCCTATGCCTATGAAAGGAGAATCTAAATCTCTAGAAAAGGTTTAGGGATTATTTGGCAATGGTTTTGAAGGCTTAAGGCCTTTGGCAGAGGTGGAGGAAAAAATACCTTCATTCATTCCAGCTACTGTATTGGTCCTTTACAGCCCACATATCTCATTCTTTTCCAAAATTTAAAGGAGAGATTGAAAAAAGTTTTCAAATGCTTTTTTGTTTTAGAATACAGGTGTTGTGGCCTGCTTCTGCCCTGGAAGAATATTTCTTTTTTATGACTTAGATTAAACAAAGTTTCTCCAACTCTAAATTTGAAATAGCATATTTAAAGGCAGGTGGGTGGATGGGTGTGGAGGTGGAAAATCAGAAAAGACAAAGGAAGGGAACAGGGGAGAACTCTTGGAAATCTGTTCACAGAGAGCTCTCAAAGATTTTTCAACTTGAGGAGTGATATTATGTTAATATATGTTATAATTGCTCAGCAATAAACAACACCCACATGCAGAATAAATGTCAAGACCAAGCCTTTTTAAAAATCTGCTTTGAAACAATGTCAGTCACTGCTATTATCACAAAGAGACTGAATACTTTTGTTAGCAGGGAAATAAGAAAAATATATATAACCTGAGGTATTAGTTACTGAAAGTAATAGGCCTCAGGTAAGAACCAAGAGTGGGAGGACAGAGGTAGTTGTTACTATTTGCCAGCCAGCTATTAATAAGGGACTTGAAGTCTGGATGGTATACATGACATCCATCATTTATTCTGAACATGCAACAGGTCAAGCTTCTATTTAATGCCTGCCAATACTCTAGATATATATTTAAATATATACATATATATGTCTGTGTATGTGTGTGTGTACATATATATTTACATATACACACACTATATTTAAAGTACAAATGGGAAAAAGAAAATATGTGGTCACTGGGAATGCTGTGGAACATCCTGGTACATTAGCTCAGTCTTTTTAGTCTGAAAGTTGCAAAGGATGAAGGTAGAAAAGCCTAGCTCTTTAAGGAAAGCAGTCTGAGATAGTGGGGAAAAAAGCAGCTTTGAAATAAGAAGTCTTGTTTCTGCTGGTTGACTTTGGACAAGCCACTTCCCTTTTGTGAAACAAGAGAGACCTCTATGAATCTTGACTTAAAGTGAGATAATATAATAATGCTGAGAAAAATAGAATATTAGAGCTCGAATAAATCTAAGAGGTCATCCAGACCAATCCTTTAGTCAAGTTAACTGAGGCCCAGAGCTAATAGGTGACTCACAGCTGCCAACTTGATACTTCTGAATCACAGATCTGACCATATCATTTTCTACCTTACGGAGTTTGTGCAGCTCCCTATTGCCCCTGGCATAAAAAAGAAATTTTTTGAAATTTAAAACCCCTCCCAAGGAATAACAACTCCTTGAAAGCAGAACTGTCACAATTTGTATTCGTTTTCTTCTTGCCTAGCACAGCACCTGGCACACAGTGAGAACTTAATATATGCATATTGATCGATTGACCTTTCCAGATGTATTGCATATTACTTCCTTTGACAAAGACTAGAAAGTCTCTAAAGTCCCTTCCAGCTATAAATCTGTGATCCTATACATAAAATTACATCTCTTGCCACCATACCTTCCTGTTATGGCTTACAGAAAGCAAAATCTCATAGAATTTGGAATTTATTCTTTGATAGCATAGAGAGAAAAAGCCTGAGAAATGGGATCTTGGATGATCATTGGAGGAGGGGAGAAAATATGTAAGGTTTTTAATATATGTGTATATGTGCATGTATAAATTAAATTTTCTACAAAAATTTGGAATGAATCAGAGCTCAGAAATCTTATCTTAACTAAGATGAGAATGGCTTCGTACTTTTGTTTTTCTCCAAGGTAGAAAAAGTTTGTAGGAAAATAGGTTTAAAAATAAACAGGCATCCTGGCTTCCCTCCCCCCTCAAAAAATCCCTTATAATAGGAGTAAAATTTAAGAGGTAATATTTCGTAGCAGATAGAGAGTTAACTTTTAAGTCAGAATGACCTGGGTTCATGGTCTGCCTTGAAGAGAATGAGAATACCTGACCCTCTTGATCCCTTTAAATAAAAAAAAAAACACACAAATATTAGAAGTAATCAGTATTTAGGCAAAGAGAATAATTAATCTAGAATAATGATTGAGTAGTGATTGATAGAATAACATTAAAATAATAAAATAGTAAATAATAGTTTAAAAAGCTATTAAGCAAAGCGAATGCAACATATTTAGCTATTTTTCTGTAATTTTCTATAAACCAGCATTTTGCAAATAAAGTATGGCCCCAACCAGGCAGAAGGCCTGTGTATTATCAGCAGGAGGATGTAGCTCATTTGTGAGAAGGTGAGCATCCCCTAAGTAGAAAACCATATAAGGCATATTGGAAGGAGTGGTATTGACCTTGGACCTCTCATGATTATGAAGTCACAACCTAACATATCAGCTTAAGGATTGTCCTAACCAATCAGGACTCAATAAGAAGCTGAGACACCTCTTCAAGAAACTAGGTACCTCATTTTCAGAAAATTTATCTCCCATCATTTGTCAGAAAATATATAATGATGTGATGTAATGCTAGGATATATAAAGGATGGGAAACTCTCATTCAGTTGTCTTAGGTGTGAGGAAGCCTAATGACCCAGATTTTCTGAGGGACAAAGGTCTCTTGATAATTGACTTAGAGTTTGCCTCTTTGTTTTCTTTCAGATTGACTGAAAAATATTCATTGCAGCCTTTGACATACACCTGCAATGTGACCTTGAACATGTAAATCTTCCCTCCTCTATGGTCTCATCTATCCATGAAGAGACTGAACTAGATGATTTCTGAAATTCTGACCTTCTATTACAATGATTCTTTGATCATCAACTAACCAGTCAATCAGTTGACTAATATTTATTAAGTAGCTTTTCTATAATATGAAATGGGCCAATCACTTAGGGTAAGATTAAATGTAGAATCTCAAAGAAAAATCCCTGCTCTTAAGGAGCTCATAGGTATGAAAGGGAATTTTTTATCTTAACTTATTCAATCAAGTACTTGGAGTGCTCCACCCTTTTAACTTAATCAGTCAGGAACTGGAGGATCCTTTTGATAAAAGTTCACACCCTCAGAGAATGAGAGCTGGATTCCACAGGCACTGCTCACTGGGCAATGCCAGGCAAATTAGGAAACTTTGATTGATTCCTGGGATGTGATGGGAAGAGCTGATAGGTGCAGAAAACTGCATATAAGCAGGAGCCTCTGGGAATCTCAGTCTCTTTTGGCAGCTCAGTCTTTTGGTGGCTCAGTCTGGTGTGGCTTAGCTTGATTAGGCATTCAATTCTCCCTTTGATTTGGCCCTGGTGGCTCAAGGAATCCAGCATTGATGAATAGCTTGGATTGAGGAGACCCTGGTCAGAGATACTGGCTCTTCTGCTCTTCTCCTATCTTCAGTGGAACACTCTCTTCAGTTTGGAGGCACTAGAATCCAGACTTAGGGTATAGAGCTAGGCAATATTTTCTACTTCCTTCCTACCTTTCATCCTTTAATATCTCTACCTTGCTGTAATAAAGCTACTAACAGCCTCTTGACTTAAGATTTAATTTTTATAAATGGTGACCACAACAATACTTTTTAATTCTTATATTTGTCAAACCCATTTTAATTATTACATAGGTTAATTGGGTTAGACAATAAGCAAACTATGACCAAAGAGTATATGTACAAATAGGTTAAACTGGGTGATCTCAGAAGGACGACACTAAGATTAAGGAAGACTGAGACAGGCTTCTTAGAGAAGGTTGGACTTTAGCTAAGAGTCAAGGAAGCCAAGGAAGCTAGAAGGTAGAGATAAGGAAGGAGAAAGTCACTCGCATTTGGGGACAGACACTGAAAATCTCAAAGTCAGGAGATGGAGTGTCCTGTTTGAGGAATAGCATAGAGGCCAGTATCATCAGGATGCATAAGTATATGATTTAAGTAAGATGTAAGAAAACTGGAAAGGTAGGAGGGGCCAAGATTATAAAGGGTTTTTAAATCCAAACAAAAGAAATAATAGGGAATCATTGGAATTTATGGAATGATAATGGAGGTAGGGGGTAATATGGTCAGGGCTACATTTCAAGATCAATCTGAAAGCTAAATGGAAGATAGACTGGAGAGGGAGATGAATCAGGCAGAACAACCAGAAGGTTACTGCAATAATCCATTTATGAGGTAGTGAGGATATATGCTAGGGTAGAATGAGTGTCAGAGGAGAAAAGGAGGCATATACCAGAGCTGCTACAAAGATGAAAAGGACAGAACTTGACACTGGATATTGCTGGGATGAGGTCATTCTGTTTTTCAATAAAAATTTATTAAGGACCTATTTTTATGTCAGGAACAAGGCTAAGCACTGTGAATACCAAAACAAAAAAGAAAGACAGTCTGAGTTAGATTGTAAGGACCTTACAATCTAACAAAAGAAGATAATACACAAAAGAGGCAGGAGCAGCATCTGTATCATCAGATGTGGGGAACTATGGTGGAAAAGTAAGAGAAGTCCCAAAGTAGTGCAGCATGGTGAGAAATAAGATTTTCTGATTCGAGCTGCTTGGTTTTGGAATTTGTGGCTCTATCCTCCAATTAGAGGTGGTGATGAGATAGAATATGAGATTGTGCAGGATGATTTAAGTCTCATCAGGGGGTGAGAATGAGGAGTCCATAGATGATACCTAGGTTTCAAGCTTGGGTAACTGGGAAAATGATGTTATTCTTGAAAAAAGGAAACTTAGGACATGACTGAGTATCCCAAAAATCAATATGTAATCACTTTCTTTAGAAGCCTACTCAGATGGACCACTGAATTTATTTCTTATACGCATTAACTACAGATCTTAGAAGAATCCCAGTGTTCTCATCTGTTTTAACAACAACAAATGTTCTTATAAGAAGGCCTGAAAAGTTTATTTTTCTTTCAAAGATAATAAAGGTCCTTATTTCAGGTAGTTAAAAGACTAAGAAAGTTCTGTAATGAAAGATGTGTGAACACTGCCTTCAAAGTTGTTTGAAACACTTCCACTAAAAAAAAAACAAAAAAAACTTTTGTTTTGAAATTTTCCCTTTAACTTCTGAAGGGCACATTGGTACATGCATGTGGATTTGGAGATCAAAAGGCCTGGATTTTGAGTCAGAGAGCTTGGGTTAAAATCCTCACAGTATGAACAACCATTTAGGAGTCATTTAACCTCCTTTAGCCTCAGGATCTTTATTTGTGAAACAGGCTGAGATGATAATGAGGATTTACCTCAAAGGAGTTAACCTGTGAAAAGTACTCAGCAAACTTTGATTCAACATATAAATGTAAGTTTATTACTGCTGCTGTTGCTATTATTTCTATTTAATGTTCAGTCATTCAGTCACATTTGATTTCTTATGACTCAATGAACCACACACATCAGGCTCTTTTATTCTCCTCTATCTCCTGAAGTCTGTCTAAGCTCATATTTGTTGCTTCTACAACACGATCTTATCCATCTTGTCCTCTGCTATCACATTCTCCTTCTGCCTTCATTCTTCCTAACATCAGGGTCTTTTCCATAGAGTTCTGTCTTCTTATTATGTGGCCAAATTATTTCAGCTTCAGCTTCAACATTTAACCTTACAGCAAATAATCCATATTTATTTCTTTAAGTATTGATTGATTCAACTTCTGGGCCAAGATGGACACAGAGTAGAAGGATCTTCATAACTCTCCCTAATACCAATCACAACAAAGTGTCTCAAAAGAACAAAAATCAACATCAGATGAGTGAAGGGACTCTGCCACAGAGCACAGCCCTTAAGGTAGGAAGGGTTAGGACATTTCCATGCTATAAGTGGTTAAAATTATACCTAACAAATTGTGATGATCACCCCTCCCCCACACTACCAACCTTGTCATAGTCAGAGCAAGGGCTGGAGCCACCTCTAAATTTTCCAGTGCCGGCTGAGGGCACCACAGTCTTACCCTTGAGAACAGTTCAGTTCTTGGCAACAGGATTTGGGACTGGAGGCTGAGGAGCACAAAGCATAGGAGCAGAGATAGGGCAGAGACAGGCTGCCCACACGAGACACAATGGAGACTTGAAAAATAGCTTCAGGGCAAAACTGCTTGCTGCCTGCCCTCCTCACTCAGACTTCTAACTGGGAAGGGAAGAGAAAACTAACACAGCAATAGCCACTAATACCCAAGAACTATAATCTACAAATATAATAATAATAATAATATACAATAGAAAATGCTTCTGACCCTGGAGAACTTCTATGGAGAGAAACAGAGTACAGAGCTGACAACAGAGAGTGACAAACAAGCAAACACATCTATACTTTTCAAAAAAGAGTGGAAATTGGTCACAAGCTCTCAAGGAATTCAAGAAGGAATTCAAGAACCAAGTAGGAAAGATAGAGGAAAATGGGAAGAAAAGTGGGAGAAAGAAATGAAAGTAATTCAAAAGGAAAATAACAATATAAAGACAGAATCTCCCACTTGGAAAAAGAGGCACAGAAATCACATGAAATAATAAGCAAATTGGAGACCAGAAATGACCTACTGGAAGCCATGAAAAACAAATTAGACCAAATTGAAAAGGAAAATCAAAAGATCATAGCTGAAAATCAGTCTTTAAAGACTATAATTGGGCAAGTAGAAGCTAATAATCTCACAAGACAGCAAGAATTAATAAAACAAAATCAAAAGAATGAAAAAATAGAAGGAAACATGAAATATCTCATTGAAAAAAGAACTGACCTGGAAAACAGGTCCAGGAGACACAATTTGAGAATTATTGGTCTACCTGAAAATCTTGAAAAAATCAAAAGCCTTGACATCATATTACAAGAAATTATTCAAGAAAACTGCTTTGATATTCTTGAACAAGAGGGCAAAATAGACATGGAAAGAGTCCATAGAGATCCTCTACATTAAATCCTCAAAAGACAACCCCCAGGAATGTAATTGCCAAATTCAAGAGCTTCCAAGCTGAGAAGAAAATATTGCAAGAAGCCAGAAAGAGACAATTCAGATATAAAGGAGCCCCAATCAGGATTATACAGGATATGGTAGCTGTTATGCTAAAGGACTACAAGGCTTGGAATATGATATTCAGAAAGGCAAGAGAATTGGGTCTACAACTAAGGATCACCTACCCATCAAAACTGACTATATATTTCCAGGGGAAAGTATGAGCATATAACAAAATGGAAGATTTCCAAGTTTTTGTAAAGAAAAGACCAGAACTAAATGGAAAATTTGATGTCCAAATACAAAATTCAAGAGAAATATAAAAAGGTAAAAAAGAAAGAGGGAAAAAATTTCAAGAGCTTCAGTAAGGTCAAATTGTTTATATTCCTATATGGAAAAAGATATTTGTAGATCAAAACTTGTTTTCATTATCATAGTAGATAAAAAAATTATTCATTGGTAGAGGTTGGGGTACTAAGTGGTTTAAAATTAATTATAAAAAGTGGGGGGAATAGAAGATGGCACAAAAGAAACTTGAAGGAAGAAGAAAAATAGGATAAATTATACCACATAAAGAGGCCCATTGGAGCAGGAGGAGAAGAATACTATTATAAGAAGGGGAGGAGGAGAGTGTTAATAGGTAATACTTAAACCTTACTCTCAGTGGAATCAATTCTGAGAGGGAAGATCATCTAGATCCATTTGGGTAAATAATTCTATCTTACCCTACAGGGAAGTTGAGAGGGAAAAACCAAGTAGGCAGAGTGGGGTGGGGAGTACAAAAAAGAAGGGAAAGAGAGAGGGGAGGGAATTTAATAGACCTTAAAGAAAAATAAGAGGGGAATAAGAAGGGAAGGGTAGGAAGGGGAGTAAAATAAGGGTGGGTATTAGAGAGCCTGATTAAAAGCAAAACATGTGTAGAAGGAAATAGTGAAAGAAGAAAGGGCAGGATTAAAAAAAGGAAATCAAGATGATGGAGAATACACATGTGATAATCATAACTCTGAAAGTGAATGGGATGAACTCATCCATAAAACAGAAGGAAATAGCAGAATGGATTAGAAACCAAAATGCCACCATATATTGTCTATAAGAAACACACACAAGGTAGATAGACACATTCAGAGTAAAAGTAAGAGAATGGAACAAAATTTAGTGGGAATCAACTGAGAAAAAGAAGGCAGTAGTCGTAATCATGATATCTGACAAAGCCAAAGTAAAAATAAATCTGATTAAATGAGATAAGGATGGTAATTACATCCTCATAAAAGACAATGAGGAAATAGCAGTACTCAACATGTATGCACCAAATGGTATAGCATCCAAATTTTTAAAGGAAAAACTTTTGGAGCTTGAGGAGGAAATAGTTAATAAAACTATAATAGTGGAAGACCTGAATCTTCCTCTTATTAGATCTAGATAAATCAAACCAAAAAATAAATAAGAAAGAGGTGGGGGCAGCTGGTAGCTCAGTGGAGTGAGAGTCAGGCCTTGAGACAGGAGGTCTGAAAACCTGGCCTCAGCCACTTCCCAGCTGTGTGACCCTGGGTAAGTCACTTGACCCCCATTGCCCACCCTTACCAATCTTCTACCTATGAGACAATACACCTAAGTACAAGGGTTAAAAAAAAAGAAAGAGGTAAGAGATGTGAATGAAATCCTAGGAAAATTAGAGTTAATAGATTTATGGAGAAAAACAAATGGGGACAAAAAGGAATATGCCTTCTTTTCAGAAGCACATGATGCATTCACAAATATTGACTGTGTACTAGGGCATAAAAGCATTGCAAACAAATGCAAAAAAGCAAAAATAATAAATACAATCTTTTCAGATCAGAATGCAATAAAAATGATAATTAGTAAGGGCACATGGAGAGGCAAATCAAAAATTAATTGCAAATTAATATGATTCTCCAAAACTGGTTGGTCAAAGAAGAAATCATAGAAACAATCATTTCATTGAAGAGAATGAAAATGAAAAGACATCATATAAAAATCTAAGTGATGCAGCCAGAGCAGTACTCAGGGGGAAATTTATATCAACAAATCAGAGAGGGAAGAAGTCAATGATTTGGGAATGCAAATTAAAAAACTAGAAAGAGAGCAAAGTTAAAATCCCCAGATAAAAACTAAATTGGAAATCTTAAAAATTAATGGAGAAATTAATAAAAGTAAAAGTAAAACAACTATTGAATTAATAAATAATTCTAGGAGCTGGTACTTTTAAAAAACAAATAAAATTGATACTAGTTAATCTAATAATAAAAAAGAAAAGAATAAAACCAAATGAACAGTATCAAGGATGAAAAGGACGACCTCACCTCTAATGAAGAAGAAATTAACGTAATTATTAAGAACTATTTTGCCCAATTATATGGCAACAAATATGGCAATCTAGGTAATTTGGATGAATATTTACAAAAATATAAACTGTCTAGATGTAAGAATTTAAATTTAGGTTTTATGCTAAATATGAGAATTCTGAAGTAATATTGTGATGTAATATTGTAATAAAATATTATATAGCTTAAGTGAAAATAAATTTTAGCAAATTTATTTACAAAATGTTGGAAAGAGTGAAAGTGGAAAAATGTAGATTGAGACAGAAAGTACTGCCTAACTACAAAATACCCTAAGTTTAATTCTAATGTCTCCAGACCACAAATCCAAATCTGAAAGTAAATCTCACCAGAATCCAAAGTCCTGATTATGAAGTCAAAATACAAAGAGCCAGGAGATGCTGAAGAATCCCCCAAGAATCTTCAGTGTACATAAGGTTAAGACTGCCAAGAATCTCACCAGAACTCACACTGAAGGGAGTGTCCCATCAAAGCACCAACAATGAGAGAGGGTTTCCTCACCAAAGACCCAAGGAAGGAATTGCTCCACTCACTACCACAAGCTGATGCAGGACCAAGGGGAAAAATCTCCTCCTCTAATCTGGCTCACCAACGCAGAGAGAATGACTGAATCCTTGAGTTGGCCTTTTTAAAGCAGTTTTCTCAATGTCTCTTATTGTTGCTCCCCAACTTTAGGGGAAATAATCACAGTATTACAATTTATCTAGCACTACCCAAGGTGGGTGGGGAAGAGTAACCTTTGGAGTTGTGAGCTAATGAGGTCTATGAGTCAATTTTCAAAAGAAAATCAAAACCATAAAAAATGAAAAACAAGTTGAAGAAAAAATTGAATTTTGGGAGAAAGAAAACAATTTCAAAATTAGAAACAAAATATCAAAATCTATATAAAATTTTTGAGTAAACAAGAATAAATCCATAACAGGTCCTTGTATTAGGGCCCAATTAAAATAATTTTTGTCCCACAAGTCTGTAGGACAAATGCATTAATATAGCACTTACCCATTGCAGTCAGGACTACAGAAAGTTGCCATACTATGAAGAGAGAAAAAGGGACTAGATTTTTATGTAAAAGGAAAATATGTTTCCCTGATCTGATTTTACCTTCACTGTCAGATATAGGGGAGCCAAAATAGCAGCCAAAGTAAGATACTTTTTTTGGAATGTGGCATGGAGAAGGCCTGTATCTGACATATGTCAAATAGCTGCTACCTCAAACCTCAGACAAGTCCTCTGTCTTGGTGCAGATCTCATCAATCCCACAAGGATTTTTGATCTTCTTGACATTGTGCTTCTTTGCACTGTACAATGACTCTTTTGTTATATCTTGAAATCAGACACATTTATTAATCACAATCTCACATTATGGCAGGTTTCTATAGTCTAAATATTTTGGGTATGCATTGATATTAGAGCAAATGGGTATTTTAAACTTATTCTATTGCAAAATTTAAAAATATTAATATTGACTATATGTACTTTAAGTACAAGAAATAAGAAAGGAAAAAAATCAAATATTCTATTGAAAATAAAAAGAAAAGTAATAATAAAAAAGCATTCAGAAATCCAATGTGTCAGCGAAAACTGTGTCTAAATTGTCTATGGATTTTTGTAATGGTATTATCTGCAATCCAGTCATAGGAGGAGCAAAAAAAAATAATTGTGTTACAGGAGCTTCTTCACTATTGGGAGGGAGACAGTTTGAAAAGGCTTAAAATTCACTGCCAGACTCTTTGAGGTTCCTTCCACTCCAGAGTATAATAATATATCTAGATTCCTTTGGTCATGCCTCTGGGGTCCCCCCTGAGGGCAATTCCCACCTTAGTACTGTGTGAACAGACCCCATTTGGATACATTGTTGTAAGTTATCATTTGCCTCATTTGGGTTATCATTTCTGTAATTATTTGTATTATTATTGTCAGATGATTTGCCCACAGCAAATATGTGTCCATTCCTTGCCCACATAATATGTGCCCAAGGGAATACTGGAACTCAGGTCTTCTTGACTCTTAAATCTCAATCTATTATACCACACTACCTTTCATTTTGTCCATATGTAACATTTCTCCCACCTAACTAGGGTTGTAGAAAGATATGACTTCTTATTGGGGGAGGGAATGTGAAGATGAACACTGTGTACCAGAAGAAGAAATTGTTTCTGAGTTCATTCCAGAGTTCATGAGGACATATCCAGATGACACTTCTGAGAAGGGAGAGAGAAAACCTTTGGAAGCATGTTGCTTTTCTTTTATTTCTCTAGAGACTTCAAAGTAAGGATTTACCAATCGAAGAAATCCAGCTCTCTGCCTGAGTTTAAGCTGAGATCTTATCTCATTCCCAGCTGAAAAGCTCATCCACTTGTATATTATTTGACATATTCCTTGATTTCTTCTTGTTCTTTAGCTTGAATAATTGGGCTTACTTGCAATTTACTAACTGTGATGGTGTGTGTGTGTGTGTGTGTGTGTGTGTGTGTGTGTGTAGCCAGATTTTGAATATTGAACATTGAATGGAGTGGTCACAAAGACCATTGGTATGTCACGTAAGCATATAATGATCTACATAATCTTTCAAGACTAGTGGAAAAAATCAGCTACTCTGGTGAGTGTAAGCTAGGGTTATCCTTCCTCTTAAGAGCATCCTTCTTAAGAGATAATGCCTCTTTTGCCCTGAACTTCAAACCCCTCGATGACGATGATATTTGAAGTATGGCAGATAGATTGAATTCTATTCCATTATCCATCCCAGAGCCTGAAGAAAAGAGCAAAAAGATTGGTGACTCTTCTGGGGACTGACTATACCCCCCTCCTCCTTTGCTATTGTGGGGTTAGGATCTATGTTGAACAGAGTTGAATTCTGAACTTCTCTCTCCCATATGCACAAGTCATAAAGTCCTAAACCTCACATATGTGAGGTAATTTTTAATATGTATCTAGACCTCACTATTCCCAGGATGTGCTATATAATACTGAATCAAGAAATGAAAAATAAATTGGAGTTAATTAATGGCTGAGAAGTCAGACTTCCCAGATTAAAATTCTATTTATGGATATGAACTACCAATAAAAAATGATAAGAAGTCACTCACTTTTCACATCCTTTTTAAAAATGTCATTACTACTGGGAAAAGGGAGGGAGAAGAGGCAAACCTACAAAATTGTTCTAAACTATTAAATCTTCAGCCTAATTTGGTCAATCAAGCCAGGCCTTAGTGTTCTCCAGCTGAGATCAAAACCCCAAGGGGATGGGAGTTTTAATGCTGGAGCTAATTTTAGAACATAGAAATATGCCTATAAATTGTAGGCTGGGTATTAGAGTGGGTAAAATGAGGCACTGGGTGTCTGAAGAATTCTCTGTATTTAGGTATCTCAGGGACTGAAATTCTCAACCAGATAAGGCAAACTTTGTTTTCAGTTTTCTCAGCCCTTCATTCTGTCCCTTCTTTTCCTACTCTATCAAAACCTGTTCCAGACTTTTCCTTCACTCAAGATGTAAATCACAGAATATTTGAGCAAGCAGGTAGACTTTAGAACATAGACCACTGAATGGAGTGGTCAGAAAGCTGTGGGTTCAATACATCAATACGTATTGGATGTGTGACCACTGACAAGTCATTTAAGTGCTTAAGTAATCCAGGTAATCTTCTAAAACTAGAAATAACAATTGCCAAGCTGTTTCAGGGGAGGGAGTTTGAGTACAGATGAAAATACAGCTTCTAACAACAACAAAAATAACTTTCCCATTTTGCAGATAGTGAAACTGGTGCCTAGATTATAGGAGGTTGAAGAGATGAGTCAGTGGCAGAGATAGAAATAGAACCCAATTCCTCTGAATATTTCCATGCCACCACATTGTGTTAATGAAGGGTAAATATGGCAAAGAACGGTACTGAAGTCATTATCATTTCCACCAATATAGACACGACCACACTTGGAGACTAAGAATCTTGCCAATTCCTGGCCAGTAAATCAACACATTCTTTTTCCCTTTCTGCTTGCTAGTGGTGCTATTAAGGAGATCATGCTTAGGAGGGATTTCTGCAGAGCATCAGCACTTCTGCAAAGCTGCAAGGGAACACCAGCCATAATTATCACCTAGCTGGGCTCTAGTTAGAAGGAAAGATACTTTAATTAACTAGGATGAGTAATTTGATACTTATATGCATGGACATTATGTATGTAAATAGATGGATATTCATCAGCAGAAAAATGACCTATTATTTTCTGCAGCTTTCTGAAGTACATAATAAAACAAGGCAAGAGCTTACTTTTGGTCAGCCTACCTTATCTAGAAAACAAAAATGTGATAGCAAGTGTAATGAGAGAGAAAGAAATATGGAGTTTATAGGCTTAGTTTTAATTAATTTCTCTACCAGCTTGACCTATGTTTCTAGAATTGTTTTTCATTCAAGCAGGGGTAGTTTTTATGGTAGCAGAATTTTTGCTTCATTAGATCAAAGTGGTCAGAGATTCATTACCAGAGGTTTTCCCACTTTCATTCTACTCCATCTCTTCTCATTCTAGAAGGAGATACTTTATCTCTCTCCCTTCACTATAGAGGGGCAGGAGATTCAATGTGCTTTTTTAAGTTTAAGTGACTTGCCCAGGGTCACACAGCTAAAAAGTGTCTGAAGCCAGATTTGTACCTAGGATCTCATGTGTCCAGGCCTGACTATCTATCCACTGAGTCACCTAGTTGTCCCCCAGTTTTATGTTAAAAAAATTTTGTTATGAAGAATGATTTCTAGATAGAAGAGAGTGGATGGAAATATAAAGTGAGTATGCTAGAGGAAAGAGGAAGGTAGGAAGGAAGGAAGGAAGGAAGGAAGGAAGGAAGGAAGGAAGGAAGGAAGGAAGGAAGGAA